>NC_053393.1:3485237-3697737 GCF_905171765.1 Bufo bufo | reverse complement strand
CAGACAGTATCACACAGGATAGGATTCGATACAGTATCACCCAGGGTAGGATCAGATACAGTATCACACAGGATAGGATTAGATACAGCAGACAGTATCACACAGGATAGGATTAGATACAGCAGACAGTATCGCACAGGATAGGATTAGATACGGCAGACAGTATCACACAGGATAGGATTAGATACGGCAGACAGTATCACACAGGATAGGATTAGATACGGCAGACAGTATCACCCAGGATAGGATTAGATACGGCAGACAGTATCACACAGGATAGGATTAGATACGGCAGACAGTATCACACAGGATAGGATTAGATACGGCAGACCGTATCACACAGGATAGGATTAGATACGGCAGACAGTATCACACAGGATAGGATTAGATACGGCAGACAGTATCACCCAGGTTAGGATTAGATACGGCAGACAGTATCACACAGGATAGGATTAGATACGGCAGACAGTATCACCCAGGATAGGATTAGATACGGCAGACAGTATCACACAGGATAGGATTAGATACGGCAGACAGTATCACACAGGATAGGATTAGATACGGCAGACAGTATCACACAGGATAGGATTAGATACGGCAGACAGTATCACACAGGATAGGATTAGATACGGCAGACAGTATCACACAGGATAGGATTAGATACGGCAGACAGTATCACACAGGATAGGATTAGATACGGCAGACAGTATCACACAGGATAGGATTAGATACGGCAGACAGTATCACACAGGATAGGATTAGATACGGCAGACAGTATCACCCAGGATAGGATTAGATACAGTATCACACAGGATGGGATTAGATACGGCAGACAGTATCACACAGGATAGGATTAGATACGGCAGACAGTATCACACAGGATAGGATTAGATACAGTATCACACAGGATGGGATTAGATACGGCAGACAGTATCACACAGGATAGGATTAGATACGGCAGACAGTATCACACAGGATAGGATTAGATACAGCAGACAGTATCACACAGGATAGGATTAGATACAGCAGACAGTATCACACAGGATAGGATTAGATACAGCAGACAGTATCACCCAGGTTAGGATTAGATACGGCAGACAGTATCACACAGGATAGGATTAGATACAGCAGACAGTATCACACAGGATAGGATTAGATACAGCAGACAGTATCACACAGGATAGGATTAGATACGGCAGACAGTATCACACAGGATAGGATTAGATACGGCAGACAGTATCACACAGGATAGGATTAGATACGGCAGACAGTATCGCACAGGATAGGATTAGATACAGCAGACAGTATCGCACAGGATAGGATTAGATACGGCAGACAGTATCGCACAGGATAGGATTAGATACGGCAGACAGTATCGCACAGGATAGGATTAGATACGGCAGACAGTATCGCACAGGATAGGATTAGATACGGCAGACAGTATCGCACAGGATAGGATTAGATACGGCAGACAGTATCGCACAGGATAGGATTAGATACGGCAGACAGTATCACACAGGATAGGATTAGATACGGCAGACAGTATCGCACAGGATAGGATTAGATACGGCAGACAGTATCGCACAGGATAGGATTAGATACGGCAGACAGTATCGCACAGGATAGGATTAGATACGGCAGACAGTATCGCACAGGATAGGATTAGATACGGCAGACAGTATCGCACAGGATAGGATTAGATACGGCAGACAGTATCGCACAGGATAGGATTAGATACGGCAGACAGTATCGCACAGGATAGGATTAGATACGGCAGACAGTATCACACAGGATAGGATTAGATACGGCAGACAGTATCGCACAGGATAGGATTAGATACGGCAGACAGTATCGCACAGGATAGGATTAGATACGGCAGACAGTATCGCACAGGATAGGATTAGATACGGCAGACAGTATCGCACAGGATAGGATTAGATACGGCAGACAGTATCGCACAGGATAGGACACGTATACATCCAGCGGAGGCAGAGTTCTCTGACTACCATTCTGTGTCATCCGTGATCCGTGTACAGGTGTCGGCTCCTCCGGGGGTCACATTCACATTAATACCTGGGAGGTTTCATGTACATCAGGATATCCTCGCCAACACATATATCAGCTCGCTGCCACGCTGCCACGCCATCGCCCAGGATGTAGCCACTGTTGGTGGAGCACAGAACGTGGCGCCATATAGATGGACATCCCGCCATCTTGCTCTGCACAGGCCATGGTGCACGCTATCCTTATTGTCATGGATAGTTTCCCATCAAGGCGCAGTCAGCACGTTTTCTGAGGGCTCATTTCTTGCAGGATGGGGTCACACACGGTATTAACGTGGTTATCCTCAGGTCCGAGTCCTATGTTCTAACCCCCCCCTCCCCCCCCCCCCGATCAGCTGTTACAGGATCATCCGCGGACACCGGAATGATGTCGCAGAAGATGTGGTCATCCCTCCGTGTGCTGTCTGTATTCATAGGTCCGCTCCCCGGCCTTGCAAAGAAACAGGACATCCCCTGTGTGTGCCCTATACAGTTACAAGAAAAAGTATGTGAACCCTTTGGAATTATATGGATTTCTGCACAAATTGGTCATAAAATGTGATCTGATCTTCATCTAAGTCACAACAATAGACAATCACAGTCGGCTTAAACTAATAACACACAAAGAGTTAAATGTTACCATGTTTTTATTGAACACACCATGTAAACATTCACAGTGCAGGTGGAAAAAGTATGTGAACCCCTAGACTAATGACATCTCCAAGAGCTAATTGGAGTGAGGTGTCAGCCAACTGGAGTCCAATCAATGAGATGAGATTGGAGGTGTTGGTTACAGCTGCCCTGCCCTATAAAAAACACACACCAGTTCTGGGTTTGCTTTTCACAAGAAGCATTGCCTGATGTGAATGATGCCTCGCACAAAAGAGCTCTCAGAAGACCTACGATTAAGACTTGTTGACTTGCATGAAGCTGGAAAGGGTTATAAAAGTATCTCCAAAAGCCTTGCTGTTCATCAGTCCACAGTAAGACAAAGTGTCTATAAATGGAGGAAGTTCAGCACTGCTGCTACTCTCCCTAGGAGCGGCCGTCCTGTAAAGATGACTGCAAGAGCACAGCACAGACTGCTCAATGAGGTGAAGAAGAATCCTAGAGTGTCAGCTAAAGACTTACAAAGTCTCTGGCATATGCTAACATCCCTGTTAGCGAATCTACGATACGTAAAACACTAAACAAGAATGGATTTCATGGGAGGATACCACAGAGGAAGCCAGTGCTGTCCAAAAAAACATTGCTGCACGTTTACAGTTTGCACAAGAGCACCTGGATGTTCCACAGCAGTACTGGCAAAATATTCTGTGGACAGATGAAACCAAAGTGGAGTTGTTTGGAAGAAAAACACAACACTATGTGTGGAGAAAAAGAGGCCCAGCACACCAACATCAAAACCTCATCCCAACTGTGAAGTATGGTGGTGGGGGCATCATGGTTTGGGGCTGCTCTGCTGCGTCAGGGTCTGGACGGATTGCTATCATCGAAGGAAAAATGAATTCCCAAGTTTATCAAGACATTTTGCAGGAGATCTTAAAGCATGGGTGTCAAACATGCGGCTCGACAAAGATGCAGCATCGCAGACTGCTATGTATGAGCCGGGAGAGAGGAGGGGCTGGAGTCCGTAACTAGGGGCGGGGCCCGGTGCAGTCACTGTACTCTTACACCGGGCCCCGCCGCTCACTGCAGTATTTATAAACGTGAATCCTTATCCTGTTATTAAGTTGAACTAACGCTGCCCTCTCCCATGTTCCCATGTTCCCCTGTATCCCCACAGCACTTACGATTCACACGCTTCCATAGCAGGCAGAGCGGACGGCAGCAGTAACGTCACTCACTGACGTCGCGCGTCTGCTCCGCCTGCTTCATTCATAAAGTGCGCGGAGCAGGCGCTCTACGTCAGTGAGTGACGTTACTGGTGCCGTCCGCTCTGCCTGCTATGGAAGCTTAAGTAAGTGCTGTGGGGATACAGGGGAACAGGGGAACATGGGAGAGGGCAGCGTTAGTTCAACTTAACAACAGGATAAGGATTCACGTTTATAAATACTGCGGTGAGCGGCGGGGCCCGGTGTATTGGGGGACACTGTTATGAGGGGGATCTGTGGATGACATATAGCAGTGTCATCCACAGATCCCCCATAACAGTGCCATCCACAGATCCCTCATAACAGTGTCATCCACAGATCCCCCATAACAGCACCATCCACAGATCCCCCATAACAGCGCCATCCACAGATCCCCCATAACAGCGCCATCCACAGATCCCCCATAACAGTGTCATCCACAGATCCCCCATAACAGTGTCATCCACAGATCCCCCATAACAGCACCATCCACAGATCCCCCATAACAGTGTCATCCACAGATCCCCCATAACAGTGTCATCCACAGATCCCCATAACAGTGTCATCCACAGATCCCCCATAACAGTGCCATCCACAGATCCCCCATAACAGTGTCATCCACAGATCCCCATAACAGTGTCATCCACAGATCCCCTCCATAACAGTGTCATCCACAGATCCCCATAACAGTGTGTCCTCCACAGATCCCCTCCATAACAGTGCCATCCACAGATCCCCCATAACAGTGTCATCCACAGATCCCCATAACAGTGTCATCCACAGATCCCCCATAACAGTGCCATCCACAGATCCCCCATAACAGTGTCATCCACAGATCCTCCATAACAGTGTCATCCACAGATCCCCCATAACAGTGTCATCCACAGATCCCCCATAACAGTGTCATCCACAGACCCCCATAACAGTGTCATCCACAGATCCCCCATAACAGTGCCATCCACAGATCCCCCATAACAGTGCCATCCACAGATCCCCCATAACAGTGTCATCCACAGACCCCCATAACAGTGTCATCCACAGATCCCCCATAACAGTGTCATCCACAGACCCCCATAACAGTGTCATCCACAGATCCCCCATAACAGTGCCATCCACAGATCCCCCTCCATAACAGTGCCATCCACAGATCCCCCATAACAGTGCCATCCACAGATCCCCCTCCATAACAGTGTGACATCCACAGACCCCCATAACAGTGACATCCACAGATCCCCCATAACAGCGTCATCCACAGATCCCCCATAATAGTGTCATGCACAGATCCCCCACATGACAGTGCGTCATCCACAGATCCCCCTCCATAACAGTGCCATCCACAGATCCCCCACATGACAGTGCGTCATCCACAGATCCCCCATAATAGTGTCATGCACAGACCACCAATAATTCAAAGCCCACCAAAAGCACAACTTTTGGTTAAAAATATTTTTTTCTTATTTTCCTCCTCAAAAACCTAGGTGCGTCTTATAGTGAAGTTTAATATTTGTATATATATATAGGTCTCACTTGTGTTATTGGGCAACGGGATGTTGGGGGTCAGCAGTCATGAAACAACAATGTTGTTCTATGAAAATGTACGATTTTTTTTTTTTTTTTTGATGCGGCCCACATAAACTTAAATTTTGTTTTTTTGGCCCATGTTAGCCTTTGAGTTTGACATGCTTGTCTTAAAGGGACACTGACAGGCCAATAAGCATAATTATCTATCTATATGACAGTACAGGTCTTCTAATGTGTATTAGAATCATATAAGTATCCCCCCTGTCCACCTTATAAATACAGTAAACTCATGTTTTATAACCTGATGTAATCGCTCTTATTTCTGCCCAAGGGCGGCGTTTCAGCCTCACTTCTGCCCAGCCAGCCGCCCCCAACCGCCGTTTTGAAGCGCCGCCCAGCTCATCAAGATTCACTTCGCTGGCGGCTTCTGCTGTCCCCGACGTTACGAGATCCGGCGCATGCCCAATACAAAGCAAGTATTAACCCCTTCTGATGTGTTTGAGAGCAGCGATCTGAAGCGCTGCTCTGAATAGTGCCCGGCGCAGGCGCAGAACGCAGAGGCTGAAGCGGCCTCAAAGAAGCAGAGGGGACGCAGGTGCTATGTGATCCCAGCCAGTGAGGGTGCCGGGCGCATGCGCTGAAGATGAAATGGAGTCCGATGCCCATAGCTTTCTATTGGGCATGCGCCGGATCTCGTAACGTCGGGGACAGCAGAAGCCGCCCAGCGAAGTGAATATTGATGAGCTGGGCGGCGCTTCAAAACGGCGGTTGGGGGCGGCTGGCTGGGCAGAAGTGAGGCTGAAACGCCGCCCCTTGGGCAGAAAGGAGAGCGATTACATCAGGTTATAAAACATGAGTTTACTGTATTTATAAGGTGGACAGGGGGTAGACTTATATGATTTTAATACACATTAGAAGACCTGTACTGTCATATATATAGATAATTATGCTTATTGGCCTGTCAGTGTCCCTTTAAGGCCACCTGTCCACCAGCTGAAGCTCCACAGAAGATGGGTGTTGCATCAGGACAACGACCCAAAGCATAGAAGTAAATCAACAACAGAATGGCTTAAACAGAAGACAATCCGCCTTCTGGAGTGGCCCAGTCAGAGTCCTGACCTCAACCCGATGGAGATGCTGTGGCATGACCTCAAGAAAGCGATTCACACCAGACATCCCAAGAATATTGCTGAACTGAAACCGTTCTGTAAAGAGGAATGGTGAAGAATTACTCCTGACCGTTGTGCCCGTCTGATCTGCAACTACAGGAAACGTCTGGTGGAAGTTATTGCTGCCAAAGGAGGTTCAACCAGTTATTAAATCCAAGGGTTCACATACTTTCTCCACCTGCACTGTGAATGTTTACATGGTGTGTTCAATAAAAACATGGTAACATTTAATTCTTTGTGTGTTATTAGCAGGGCCGTCTTTACCAAGGGGCAAAAGGGGCAGCTGCCCCGGGCCCAGTTGCTCCTGGGGGGCCCAAGGCAGCTGCCTCTTGAGCCCTGCTAGCTACTGCCCGGGGTGTCAAGCTGTCAGCTACACAGGCATCTTACTAACCTAGCAATTACTGGTCACATGGCTATGAGGTCATCACAGGTCCTAGCAGGATTTAACTGTGGAGCTTTTTTGTGTGAAGATTACATCAGAAAAAGGTGACAGGGGCTGTTATGTTAATATACTGTAAACTACTGTATAGTGGGGTGCTATATACTGTGTGGGGGCCTGTATACTGTGGGGGGCTGTATACTGTGGGGTGGGCTGTATACTGTGTGGTGGGCTGTATACTGTGTGGTGGGGCTGTATACTGTGGGGGGCTGTATACTGTGTGGGACTGTATACTGTGTGCTGGGCTGTATACTGTGTGCTGGGCTGTATACTGTGGTGGGCTGTATACTGTGGTGGGCTGTATACTGTGGGGGGCCTGTATACTGTGGGGGGCTGCATACTGTGTGGGGGCCTGTATACTGTGTGGGGGCCTTATACTGTGTGGTGGGCTGTATACTGTGTGGTGGGCTGTATACTGTGTGGGAGGCCTGTATACTGTGTGGTGGGCTGTATACTGTGTGGTGGGCTGTATACTGTGTGGGGGGCTGCATACTGTGTGCTGGGCTGTATACTGTGTGGGGGGGCTGTATACTGTGTGGGGGCCTGTATACTGTGTGGGGGCCTGTATACTGTGTGGTGGTCTGTATACTGTGTGGGGGGGCTGTATACTGTGTGCTGGGCTGTATACTGTGTGGGGGGGCTGTATACTGTGTGGGGGGGCTGTATACTGTGTGGGGGCCTGTATACTGTGTGGGGGGCTGTATACTGTGTGGTGGAGCTGTATACTGTGTGGTGGGCTGTATACTGTGGGTGGGGGGCTGTATACTGTGTGGGGGCCTGTATCCTGTGTGGGGCTTATACTGTGTGGTGGGCTGTATACTGTGTGGGGGGGCTGTATACTGTGTGGGGGGCTGTATACTGTGGGGGGGGGCTGTATACTATGGGGGGCCTGTATACTGTGTGGGGGCCTGTATACTGTGTGGGGGCCTGTATACTGTGTGGGGGGCTGTATACTGTGTGGGGGGCTGTATACTGTGTGGGGGCCTGTATACTGTGTGGGGGTCTGTATACTGTGGAGTGCTATACTGCTGTACTGTATAGTGTGGGGGGCTGTATCGTGTATATTTTGGGGTGCTGTATACAGTGAGGTGTTGTATACTGTGAGGTGTTGTATACTGTGGGGTGCTGTATACTGTGGGCTGCTATACTGCTCTACTGTATACTGTGGGGTACTGTATAGTGTGGGGTGCTAAACTGCATACTGTGTGGTGCTGTATACTATAGGGTGCTATACTGCATACTGTGGGGTGCTGGGGTGCACTGTAACACTAGGGTGAGCTGAGCCCCGGTCTCCTTCCTGCAGAGCGGTGCCCACTTCCAGCCTGAGCCCAGCTGCCCAGAGCACTGATCCTGAGCCGCTGGAGTCTTCAGAACTGGAAGTATTTACAGTCATTCACTGGACTCTACTAGGGGTATGGATTTTTTTTGTGTGTGTTGTGGTGGAGGGCGTGATTGCCTGCTAAGGTGTGGGAAAGCGGGATCCAGGGGGCCCAAGTAAATTTTTGCCCAGGGTCCAATCAATATTAAAGACGGCCCTGGTTATTAGTTTAAAGGGTTTCTATCACTTCGTATCACATATTTAGGTGTCAGACACTAGCGATCCGCTAGTGTCTGCTCTAACCAACCATGCTAATATAATAGGTTTTGGGGCAGCCGTTTCGCTAAAAAAAGAACTTATATCGATATGCTAATGAGCCTCTAGGTGCTATGGGGGCGTCATTAGCACCTAGAGGCTTGGTCTACCTTCACAAACTGCCGCCGCCCAGCGCGTCCCTCCAGCCCGCCCATCTCCTCCGGAATGCGATTCTCCCTGTGAGCGCCTGTATTCGGCGCATGCGCGGTGAATGTCTGACCGCTTCCCTGCTCAGACATCTCCACTGCGCCTGTTCCTCGGAGCACTATGACGTCATCGGCGCAGGCGCAGTGCAGATGTCTGAGCAGGGAAGCGGTCAGACATTCACCGCGCATGCGCCGAATACATACGCTCACAGGGAGGATCGCATTCCGGAGGAGATGGGCGGGCTGGAGGGACGCGCTGGGCGGCGGCAGTTTATGAAGGTAGACCGAGCCTCTAGGTGCTTGTGACGCCCCCATAGCACCTAGAGGCTCATTAGCATATCAATATAAGTTCTTTTTTTAGCGAAACGGCTGCCCCAAAACCTATTATATTAGGATGGTTGGTTAGAGCAGACACTAGCGGATCGCTAGTGTCTGACAGCTAAATATGTGAAACAAAGTGATAGAAACCCTTTAAGCAGACTGTGATTGTCTATTGTTGTGACTTAGATGAAGATCAGATCACATTTTATGACCAATTTGTGCAGAAATCCAGATCATTCCAAAGGGTTCACATACTTTTTCTTGTAACTGTATGGGTCCATTTTGCTGACAAGAATAGACAGTTGTAGGGTGAGACGTGCTGATCCGCAATACGGTCGTGTGAACGCCTCCTAAGGCCTTTTTCACACGAGCGACACGGATTGTGTCAGGATCTGTTCAGAGCAGGGGTGCACCACCAATGAGGCCAGGTGAGGCGATCGCCTCAGGCAGCACCAGGTGGGGGCAAGAGGGGGGCAGCCGAAGGGCCATGGGCTGAAGGGAAGGGGTTAGGTTAAGAAATTTGCATTGGGAAAAAGGGGGCGCCGTTTCAGTTTTCACCTCAGGCAGCAGAAAGGCTGGGTGCACGTCTGGTTCAGAGTAAGGGCTCATGCATGCCAAGGTGTTCAGCCTGTGCCCGTATTGCAGCCCGCAATCCGCAGGATACGGAGCAGTGCAAAGTCATGGATAACAAGCCCACGGAACAGATTTAGTGGCTGTTACTGAGACGTGGTTTAATGAGAGTAATGACTGGGATATAACAATACCAGGGATCTCTCTATATAGGAAAGACAGAGAAGGCAAGAAAGGGGGAGGGGTGGCCCTGTATGTGAAAAATAGCATAAAATCTAATTTGATACAAGTTAGCGAGACCAATTTAGAGTCAGTTTGGGTTACCTTGCAGCTTGATAATCATAAGGTAACTCGTGTAGGTGTGATATATAGACCACCTAGCCAAGTCAAAGAATTAGATGATCTACTAGTTGAGGAAATAGCTAAAATGACATTGAAAGGGGAAGTTATCATTATGGGAGACTTCAATCTTCCTGAGGTAAACTGGAAAACCAAAATAGCTCGTTCTGCCAGGAGTACAGATATTCTAAATTCCTTACTGGGATTATCTCTACAGCAAGTAGTTGAGGAGCCAAGCCGGAAGGAGGCCATTGTAGATTTAGTATTCACAAATGGGAATTTGGTATCTGATATTACTGTAGGGGAAAGCTTGGGATCTAGTGATCACCAGTCAGTGTGGTTTACTATAAGTACAGTGACTGAGTCACACCACACAAAAACAAAAGTTTTAGATTTTAGAAAAATAGACTTTTCTACAATTAGATTAGTGATATACGAGTCCCTATCAGATTGGAACAGTTTCATTGGAGTCCAGGAGAAATGGGACTACTTAAAAGTGGCACTATTAAAGGCAACAGAAGATTGCATTAGGCTTGTCAGTAAAAGCAAAAAAAGGAAGAGACCACTGTGGTACTCAGCAGAAGTGGCCAAAATCATTAAAAACAAAAAGATAGCATTTAGGAATTATAAATAAATAAAAAAACGAGGATGACAGGGAAATTGATAAGATTAGGCAGAGAGAGGCCAAACAAGTTATAAGAGCTTCTAAAGCACAGGCAGAAGAGAAATGAGCTCAGTCAGTGAGATAAGGCGATAAGGCATTCTTCAGATACATAAATGAAAAAAGGAAACTAAAACAAGTTATTACCAAATTAAAAACAAAAGAAGGAAGGTATATGGAAGAAGATAAAGAACTAGCTGACGGCCTCAATGAATACTTCTGTTCAGTTTTTACAAAAGAAAATGAAGGAGAAGGACCTCAGTTAGGAAGGAAGACTAATGAATCTTTTGATGCATGTGTCTTTACAGAGGAAGAGGTTCTAAGTCAGCTGTCTAAAATTAATACAAATAAGTCACAGGGGCCTGATGGGATACACCCAAAGCTATTAAAAGAGCTCAGCGGTGAACTAGCAAAACCATTAACAGATTTATTTAACCAATCACTGGTAACAGGAGTCGTCCCAGAAGATTGGAAATTAGCAAATGTTGTGCCCATTCACAAGAAAGGTAGTAGGGAGGAATCGGGCAACTATAGGCCAGTAAGCCTGACATCAATAGTGGGGAAATTATCGGAAACCATACTTAAGGAGAGGATTGTGGAACATCTAAAATCCCATGGATTGAAAGATGAAAAACAGCATGGGTTTACTTCAGGGAGATCATGTCAAACTAATCTTATTGATTTTTTTGATTGGGTGACTAAAACAATAGATGGCGGAAGTGCAGTAGACATCGCTTATCTGGACCTTAGTAAGGCTTTTGATACTGTCCCACACAGAAGGCTTATCAATAAATTGCAGTCTTTGGGCTTGGACTCCCATATTGTTGAATGGATTAGGCAGTGGCTGAGGGACAGGCAACAGAGGGTTGTAGTCAATAGAGTATATTCAGACCATGGACTTGTTACCAGTGGGGTACCTCAGGGATCTGTTCTGGGACCCATATTGTTTAATATCTTTATCAGCAAAATTGCAGAAGGCCTCGATGGTAAGGTGTGTCTTTTTGCTGATGACACAAAGATTTGTAACAGGGTTGATGTTCCTGGAGGGATACACCAAATGGAAAAGGATTTAGGAAAACTAGAGGAATGGTCAAAAATCTGGCAACTAAAATGTAATGTTGATAAGTGCAAGATAATGCACCTGGGGCGTAAAAACCCAAGAGCAGAATATAAAATCAGTGATGCAGTCCTAACCTCAGTATCTGAGGAAAGGGATTTAGGGGTCATTATTTCAGAAGACTTAAAGGTAGGCAGACCATGTCATAGAGCAGCAGGAGATGCCAGCAGAATGCTGGGGTGTATAGGGAGAGGCATTACTAGTAGACAGAGGGAGGCGCTCATGCCGCTCTACAGAGCACTAGTGAGACCTCATCTGGAGTATTGTGCTCAGTACTGGAGACCATATCTCCAGAAGGATACTGATACTTTGGAGAGAGTTCAGAGAAGAGCTACTAAACTGGTCCATGGATTGCAGGACAAAACTTACCAGGAAAGATTAAAGGACCTTAACATGTAGAGCTTGGAAGAAAGACGAGACAGAGGGGAGATGAGAGAAACTGCTAAATACATAAAGGGAATCAACAAGGGAAAAGAGGAGAGAATATTTACAAGAAGAAAAAGACGACATATTGTTACATTAGAGGGGCAAAGGTTTAACAGTAATATCAGGAAGTATTACTGTACTGAGAGAGTAGTGGATGCATGGAATAGCCTTCCTGCAGAAGTGGTAGCTGCAAATACAGTGGAGGACCCCTCCTGGCCCCACACCTCACACCGAGTGCACCCCTCCTGGCCCCACACCTCACACCGAGTGCACCCTCCTGGCCTCACACCTCACACCGAGTGCACCCTCCTGGCCTCAAACCTCACACCGAGTGCACCCTCCTGGCCTCACACCTCACACCGAGTGCACCCTCCTGGCCTCACACCTCACACTGAGTGCACCCCTCCTGGCCCCACACCTCACACCGAGTGCACCCTCCTGGCCCCACACCTCACACCGAGTGCACCCTCCTGGCCTCACACCGAGTGCACCCCTCCTGGCCCCACACCTCACACCGAGTGCACCCTCCTGGCCTCAAACCTCACACCGAGTGCACCCTCCTGGCCTCACACCTCACACCGAGTGCACCCTCCTGGCCTCACACCGAGTGCACCCTCCTGGCCTCACACCTCACACCGAGTGCACCCCTCCTGGCCCCACACCTCACACCGAGTGCACCCCTCCTGGCCCCACACCTCACACTGAGTGCACCCCTCCTGGCCCCACACCTCACACCGAGTGCACCCCTCCTGGCCCCATACCTCACACTGAGTGCACCCCTCCTGGCCCCACACCTCACACCGAGTGCACCCCTCCTGGCCCCACACCTCACACCGAGTGCACCCCTCCTGGCCCCACACCTCACACTGAGTGCACCCCTCCTGGTCCGACACCTCACACCGAGTGCACCCTCCTGGCCCCACACCTCACACCGAGTGCACTCCTCCTGACCTCACACCGAGTGCACCCTCCTGGCCTCACACCGAGTGCACCCTCCTGGCCTCACACCGAGTGCACCCTCCATGCCCCACACCTCACACCGAGTGCACCCTCCTGGCCCCACACCTCACACCGAGTGCACCCCTCCTGGTCCGACACCTCACACCGAGTGCACCCCTCCTGACCTCACACCGAGTGCACCCCTCCTGGCCCCACACCTCACACCGAGTGCACCCTCCTGGCCTCACACCGAGTGCACCCTCCTGGCCTCACACCGAGTGCACCCTCCTGGCCCCACACCTCACACCGAGTGCACCCTCCTGGCCTCACACCGAGTGCACCCCTCCTGGCCCCACACCTCACACCGAGTGCACCCCTCCTGACCTCACACCGAGTGCACCCTCCTGGCCTCACACCTCACACCGAGTGCACCCCTCCTGGCCCCACACCTCACACCGAGTGCACCCTCCTGGCCCCACACCTCACACCGAGTGCACCCCTCCTGGCCCCACACCTCACACCGAGTGCACCCTCCTGGCCTCACACCTCACACCGAGTGCACCCTCCTGGCCTCACACCGAGTGCACCCTCCTGGCCCCACACCTCACACCGAGTGCACCCTCCTGGCCCCACACCGAGTGCACCCCTCCTGGTCCGACACCTCACACCGAGTGCACCCCTCCTGACCTCACACCGAGTGCACCCCTCCTGGCCCCACACCTCACACCGAGTGCACCCTCCTGGCCTCACACCGAGTGCACCCTCCTGGCCCCACACCTCACACCGAGTGCACCCTCCTGGCCTCACACCGAGTGCACCCCTCCTGACCTCACACCGAGTGCACCCCTCCTGGCCTCACACCTCACACCGAGTGCACCCCTCCTGGCCCCACACCTCACACCGAGTGCACCCTCCTGGCCCCACACCTCACACCGAGTGCACCCTCCTGGCCCCACACCTCACACCGAGTGCACCCCTCCTGGCCCCACACCTCACACCGAGTGCACCCTCCTGGCCTCACACCTCACACCGAGTGCACCCCTCCTGGCCCCACACCTCACACCGAGTGCACCCCTCCTGGCCCCACACCTCACACCGAGTGCACCCCTCCTGGCCCCACACCTCACACCGAGTGCACCCCTCCTGGCCCCACACCTCACACCGAGTGCACCCTCCTGGCCTCAAACCTCACACCGAGTGCACCCTCCTGGCCTCACACCTCACACCGAGTGCACCCTCCTGGCCTCACACCTCACACCGAGTGCACCCCTCCTGGCCCCACACCTCACACCGAGTGCACCCTCCTGGCCCCACACCTCACACCGAGTGCACCCCTCCTGGCCTCACACCGAGTGCACCCCTCCTGGCCCCACACCGAGTGCACCCTCCTGGCCTCAAACCTCACACCGAGTGCACCCTCCTGGCCTCACACCTCACACCGAGTGCACCCTCCTGGCCTTACACCGAGTGCACCCTCCTGGCCTCACACCTCACACCGAGTGCACCCCTCCTGGCCCCACACCTCACACCGAGTGCACCCTCCTGGCCTCACACCGAGTGCACCCCTCCTGGCCCCACACCTCACACCGAGTGCACCCTCCTGGCCCCACACCTCATACCGAGTGCACCCTCCTGGCCCCACACCGAGTGCACCCTCCTGGCCTCACACCGAGTGCACCCTCCTGGCCTCACACCTCACACCGAGTGCACCCTCCTGGCCCCACACCTCATACCGAGTGCACCCTCCTGGCCCCACACCTCATACCGAGTGCACCCTCCTGGCCCCACACCTCACACTGAGTGCACCCTCCTGGCCCCACACCTCACACTGAGTGCACCCCTCCTGGTCCCACACCTCACACCGAGTGCACCCTCCTGGCCCTACACCTCATACCGAGTGCACCCCTCCTGGCCCCACACCTCACACCGAGTGCACCCCTCCTGGCCCCACACCTCACACCGAGTGCATCCCTCCTGGCCCCACACCTCATACCGAGTGCACCCCTCCTGGCCCCACACCTCACACCGAGTGCACCCCTCCTGGCCTCACACCGAGTGCACCCCTCCTGGCCCCACACCGAGTGCACCCTCCTGGCCTCAAACCTCACACCGAGTGCACCCTCCTGGCCTCACACCTCACACCGAGTGCACCCTCCTGGCCTTACACCGAGTGCACCCTCCTGGCCTCACACCTCACACCGAGTGCACCCCTCCTGGCCCCACACCTCACACCGAGTGCACCCTCCTGGCCTCACACCGAGTGCACCCCTCCTGGCCCCACACCTCACACCGAGTGCACCCCTCCTGACCTCACACCGAGTGCACCCCTCCTGGCCCCACACCTCACACCGAGTGCACCCTCCTGGCCTCACACCGAGTGCACCCTCCTGGCCTCACACCGAGTGCACCCTCCTGGCCCCACACCTCACACCGAGTGCACCCTCCTGGCCTCACACCGAGTGCACCCCTCCTGGCCCCACACCTCACACCGAGTGCACCCTCCTGGCCTCACACCTCACACCGAGTGCACCCCTCCTGGCCCCACACCTCACACCGAGTGCACCCCTCCTGGCCCCACACCTCACACCGAGTGCACCCCTCCTGGCCCCACACCTCACACCGAGTGCACCCCTCCTGGCCCCACACCTCACACCGAGTGCACCCTCCTGGCCTCAAACCTCACACCGAGTGCACCCTCCTGGCCTCACACCTCACACCGAGTGCACCCTCCTGGCCTCACACCTCACACCGAGTGCACCCCTCCTGGCCCCACACCTCACACCGAGTGCACCCTCCTGGCCCCACACCTCACACCGAGTGCACCCCTCCTGGCCTCACACCGAGTGCACCCCTCCTGGCCCCACACCGAGTGCACCCTCCTGGCCTCAAACCTCACACCGAGTGCACCCTCCTGGCCTCACACCTCACACCGAGTGCACCCTCCTGGCCTTACACCGAGTGCACCCTCCTGGCCTCACACCTCACACCGAGTGCACCCCTCCTGGCCCCACACCTCACACCGAGTGCACCCTCCTGGCCTCACACCGAGTGCACCCCTCCTGGCCCCACACCTCACACCGAGTGCACCCTCCTGGCCCCACACCTCATACCGAGTGCACCCTCCTGGCCCCACACCGAGTGCACCCTCCTGGCCTCACACCGAGTGCACCCTCCTGGCCTCACACCTCACACCGAGTGCACCCTCCTGGCCCCACACCTCATACCGAGTGCACCCTCCTGGCCCCACACCTCATACCGAGTGCACCCTCCTGGCCCCACACCTCACACTGAGTGCACCCTCCTGGCCCCACACCTCACACTGAGTGCACCCCTCCTGGTCCCACACCTCACACCGAGTGCACCCTCCTGGCCCTACACCTCATACCGAGTGCACCCCTCCTGGCCCCACACCTCACACCGAGTGCACCCCTCCTGGCCCCACACCTCACACCGAGTGCATCCCTCCTGGCCCCACACCTCATACCGAGTGCACCCCTCCTGGCCCCACACCTCACACCGAGTGCACCCCTCCTGGCCTCACACCGAGTGCACCCCTCCTGGCCCCACACCGAGTGCACCCTCCTGGCCTCAAACCTCACACCGAGTGCACCCTCCTGGCCTCACACCTCACACCGAGTGCACCCTCCTGGCCTTACACCGAGTGCACCCTCCTGGCCTCACACCTCACACCGAGTGCACCCCTCCTGGCCCCACACCTCACACCGAGTGCACCCTCCTGGCCTCACACCGAGTGCACCCCTCCTGGCCCCACACCTCACACCGAGTGCACCCCTCCTGGCCCCACACCTCACACCGAGTGCACCCTCCTGGCCCCACACCTCATACCGAGTGCACCCTCCTGGCCCCACACCTCATACCGAGTGCACCCTCCTGGCCCCACACCTCACACCGAGTGCACCCTCCTGGCCTCACACCTCACACCGAGTGCACCCCTCCTGGCCTCACACCTCACACTGAGTGCACCCCTCCTGGCCCCACACCTCACACTGAGTGCACCCCTCCTGGCCCCACACCTCACACCGAGTGCACCCCTCCTGGCCTCACACCTCACACCGAGTGCACCCCTCCTGGCCTCACACCTCACACTGAGTGCACCCCTCCTGGCCCCACACCTCACACTGAGTGCACCCCTCCTGGCCCCACACCTCACACCGAGTGCACCCCTCCTGGCCCCACACCTCACACTGAGTGCACCCCTCCTGGCCCCACACCTCACACCGAGTGCACCCCTCCTGGCCCCACACCTCACACCGAGTGCACCCTCCTGGCCCCACACCTCACACCGAGTGCACCCTCCTGGCCCCACACCTCACACCGAGTGCACCCCTCCTGGCCTCACACCTCACACCGAGTGCACCCCTCCTGGCCCCACACCTCACACCGAGTGCACCCTCCTGGCCCCACACCGAGTGCACCCCTCCTGGCCTCACACCTCACACCGAGTGCACCCTCCTGGCCCCACACCTCACACCGAGTGCACCCTCCTGGCCTCACACCGAGTGCACCCCTCCTGGCCTCACACCGAGTGCACCCCTCCTGGCCTCACACCGAGTGCACCCTCCTGGCCCCACACCTCACACCGAGTGCACCCCTCCTGGCCCCACACCTCACACTGAGTGCACCCTCCTGACCTCACACCGAGTGCACCCTCCTGGCCCCACACCTCACACCGAGTGCACCCTCCTGGCCCCACACCTCACACCGAGTGCACCCCTCCTGGCCCCACACCTCACACTGAGTGCACCCCTCCTGGCCCCAGGGGAGAATTTTTTTCTTGGCTTCAATATCCATTTAAATATTAGCTCATAAATCATTGGATTATAGAGATTTTAAGGTAGAAATTGCACCAAATAATGAGGTTCTGGTCTCATATACAGAGAGTTCAGTAAGGAGCGATTAATGCACATTTAAGCCTCCTGCACACGAATAAAGTACATAAAACATTGGGCTGGGCATAAAATAGATGGTTCTGCAAAAACGGAACGGACACAGATGCACAGAACGTGATTTGTGGGCCATAATAGCACATGGTCTATGTTTGAACGGAACAGAAATACGGAAACGGAAGGCATACGGATTACCTTCCGTGGTTTTTGCAGATCCATTGAAATGAATGGTTCCGTATACGGAACGAAAAAAAAAAATAGATGGCGTGTGCAGGAGGCCTTAAGGATCAAAGAGGGACAGAGGGACTTGGGTCAAAAAGAGGGACACTTCAGAGGTCTGCATAATAGGGGGTCCGGGTCTGGCGGGTATTTGGACGCGGTTCACACAGAGACGCACTTCTCTAGAATCTCCTCTCAGTTCAAGATCCAGAACCTGAATGACATCAGAATTACTGGAGCTGAAGTGAATCCCATGTGACAGGATTAGATACAGCAGGCAGTATCACACACGATAGGATTAGATACACAGCTCAGCAGAGTACAGGCTGACTATAGAATGTACCATTGTGCGGTATCGGAGCGGGGGGGTTATTCTCACTTTGTGGTGGATTTTTCCTCTCCAGGATCCAGAGGGCAGCACCCCGTCCTGTAGGGTCAGACTGCATCCCTTCCAGAATCCTTGCTGTCAGTGAATGACCTCCTGCTGTAGAGATGATCGCTCCAGGTTTCCCGTTCAGTCCTGCAGGCTGCGCCTCCATCCCTCCGCCAGCAGACGGCGCCATTGTACAGTCTCCTCCGCCTCTGTCTTCTCTTCTGAGGTCAGGTGGAGCCGCCAAGTGGAAGTTGTTTCTTATTCCCATCATCAGATTTCTTTTTTAGTTTTGTTAATAAGGAGATCTGAGCGATATTGCCCGCCACCGAGCCCCCCCGAGGGAATGCCACCCGCCACAGAGCCATCGCGAGCGGATCTCGCCTGCCACCGATCCCCCCCGAGGGAATTCCACCCGCCACAAACCCATCGCGAGCGGATCTCACCCGTCACTGAGCCCTACCGAGGGAATGTCGCCCGCCACCGAGCCATCGCGAGCGGATCTCGCCCGTCACCGAGCCCCCCCGAGGGAATGCCACCCGCCACAGAGCCATCGCGAGCGGATCTCGCCCGTCACTGGGCCCTTCCGAGGGAATGTCGCCCGCCACCGATCCCCCCCGAGGGAATGCCACCCGCCACAAACCCATCGCGAGCGGATCTCACCCGTCACCGAGCCCTACCGAGGGAATGTCGCCCGCCACTGAGCCATCGCGAGCGGATCTCGCCCGTCACCGAGCCCCCCCGAGGGAATGCCACCCGCCACAGAGCCATCGCGAGCGGATCTCGCCCGTCACCGGGCCCTCCCGAGGGAATGTCGCCCGCCACCGAGCCCTCCCGAGGTAATGTTGTCCGCCACCGAGCCCTCCCGAGGGGATGTCGCCCGCCACCGAGCCCTCCCGAGGGGATGTCGCCCGCCACCGAGCCCTCCCGAGGGGATGTCGCCCATCACAGAGCCCTCCCGAGGTGATGTCGCCCACCACCGAGCCCTCTAGAGCGGATCTCACCTGTCCCTGAGCCCTCCTGAGGGAATGCCACCCGCCACGAGTCCTCTAGAGCGGATCTCGCCCGCAACCGTACCCCCCCCCGAGGGAATGCCGCCCAAGAGCATGTCACCCGCCACGAGCCATCCCGAGGGAATTCCGCCCGCCAGCGAGCCCTCCCAAGGGGTTGTCGCATGCCACTGAGCCCTCCCAAGGAGATATTGTCCGTCATCAAGCCCTCCCAAGGGGATGTCGCCCGCATCCGAGCCCTCCCGAGGTGAAATTGCCTGTCACCGAGCCCTCCCGAGGAAATGGCGCCCGCCACCGAACAGTCCCAAATGGATATTGCCCACCACCGAGCCCTCCAGAGAAGATGTCACCCACCGCTGAGCCCTCCCGAGGGGATGTCGCCTGCCATAAGCCCTCCCGAAAGGATGTCACCCACCGCTGAGCCCTCAAAAACGACCGCTAGCCTGACACATCAATTTTTTTCACAGAAAAACATTGCCTATTGTGGCGAAACCAACCTCGCCACTGGGTTTTGGAGGGGCCTGGCTACTAGCCTCTTGCCCCAGGATTATGGGCCCTCTCATCAGCCAGGCCTCATTTGTTCACAAAGGACTTGGACTAACTTGAACCCTGGTCTAATTCGTGCCATTTTGGGATGTTAAATGTCTATGTGTATTGAAAAGGGTGGGACATTGTATACGTTGAGTAGGGAGGTCTGTTCCATTGTCTCTCTGTGTGTATTGGCGATGTCCTTTGTCCTGAGAGGTAATTGAATTAATTCTCGGTTGTCTCCAGGACAGAGGATATTGTGTATTCTCCTGCCTGGGATGATTGCATCAACCCAGTGTGAGGTAATTCTATCACGGACAGAGGGGAGGATTTTGTGTGGGAGTGTCTGAGTGTATTGTACGTGGTTATTGGCTGTTTTTACAAAACCCTGAGGTGGTAACTTTGTTGGAAGATGTGTATAAAATGCTTGTGTGTTAAAATAAAGAGAGTTCCTGTTTCTATACCTTCATGAAGTTTTGGCTCATGTTTGGGGGATGGAATAACTACACTCTTGGGGATTGCTATACCACAATACTCCCCTGAGTATAAGCTCTTGTAAGAGCTTGCTCCTGGTTCCCGTCTCTGCATTTAGGAGAGGTTCACCCACTGGAGCCCGGAGCCTTGTCGTAGGTCCAGGGTGGGTAGGAGACGGCGAGACCTCCACCAAGCTTCGGCGGTTCGTGGGGTCTGCAGTGCTGACGGTATCAAGTGGAGTGCTTGGAGTCCTCTGGAAGCACTAGGAGCCTCTATCAACGGAGGTACCCGGTCAGGGTGCTAGGCGTTCCGTTACACCTATTTTTACTGACTTTTGAGAAATTTCTGGACTTTGGCAACACTGCTCCTGACGGATATCACCCACCGCACTGAGCCCTCCTGAAGAGATGTCACCGGCCGCATACAGCCCATGCTGCACTGAGCTCTCCTGAGGGGATATCACCTCCTGCACTGAGCCCTCCTGGGGGGATATCACCTCCTGCACTGAGCTCTCCTGGGGGGATATCACCTCCTGCACTGAACCCTCCTGGGGGGATATCACCTCCTGCACTGAGCTCTCCTGGGGGGATATCACCTCCTGCACTGAGCTCTCCTGGGGGGATATCACCTCCTGCACTGAGCTCTCCTGGGGGGATATCACCTCCTGCACTGAGCCCTCCTGAAGAGATGTCACCGGCCGCATACAGCCAATGCTGTACTGAGCTCTCCTGGGGGGATATCCCCTCCTGCACTGAGCTTTCCTGGGGGGATATCACTTCCTGCACTGAGCTCCAATGAGGGGATATCACTTCCTGCACTGAGCTTTCCTGAGGGGATATCACCTCCTGCACCGAGCTCTCCTGAGGGGATATCACTTCCTGCACTGAGCCCTCCTGGGGGGATATCACCTCCTGCACTGAGCTCTCCTGGGGGGATATCACCTCCTGCACTGAGCTCTCCTGGGGGGATATCACCTCCTGCACTGAGCTCTCCTGGGGGGATATCACCTCCTGCACTGAGCCCTCCTGGGGGGATATCACCTCCTGCACTGAGCTTTCCTGAGGGGATATCACCTCCTGCACTGAGCTCTCCTGGGGGGATATCCCCTCCTGCACTGAGCTCTCCTGGGGGGATATCACCTCCTGCACTGAGCCCTCCTGGGGGGATATCACCTCCTGCACTGAGCTCTCCTGGGGGGATATCACCTCCTGCACTGAGCTCTCCTGGGGGGATATCACCTCCTGCACTGAGCTCTCCTGAGGGGATATCACCTCCTGCACTGAGCTCTCCTGGGGGGATATCACCTCCTGCACTGAGCTCTCCTGGGGGGATATCACCTCCTGCACTGAGCCCTCCTGGGGGGATATCCCCTCCTGCACTGAGCTCTCCTGGGGGGATATCCCCTCCTGCACTGAGCTCTCCTGGGGGGATATCCCCTCCTGCACTGAGCTCTCCTGGGGGGATATAACCTCCTGCACTGAGCTCTCCTGGGGGGATATCACCTCCTTCACTGAGCTCCAATGAGGGGATATCACCTCCTGCACTGAGCTCTCCTGGGGGGATATCACCTCCTGCACCGAGCTCTCCTGAGGGGATATCACTTCCTGCACTGAGCTCTCCTGGGGGGATATCACCTCCTGCACTGAGCTCCAATGAGGGGATATCACCTCCTGCACTGAGCTCTCCTGGGGGGATATCACCTCCTGCACCGAGCTCTCCTGAGGGGATATCACTTCCTGCACTGAGCTCTCCTGGGGGGATATCACCTCCTGCACTGAGCTCCAATGAGGGGATATCACCTCCTGCACTGAGCTCTCCTGGGGGGATATCCCCTCCTGCACTGAGCTCTCCTGAGGGGATATCACCTCCTGCACTGAGCTCTCCTGGGGGGATATCACCTCCTGCACTGAGCCCTCCTGGGGGGATATCCCCTCCTGCACTGAGCTCTCCTGGGGGGATATCCCCTCCTGCACTGAGCTCTCCTGGGGGGATATCCCCTCCTGCACTGAGCTCTCCTGGGGGGATATCCCCTCCTGCACTGAGCTCTCCTGGGGGGATATCCCCTCCTGCACTGAGCTCTCCTGGGGGGATATAACCTCCTGCACTGAGCTCTCCTGGGGGGATATCACCTCCTTCACTGAGCTCTCCTGGGGGGATATCACTTCCTGCACTGAGCTCCAATGAGGGGATATCACCTCCTGCACTGAGCTCTCCTGGGGGGATATCACCTCCTGCACCGAGCTCTCCTGAGGGGATATCACTTCCTGCACTGAGCCCTCCTGGGGGGATATCACCTCCTGCACTGAGCTTTCCTGAGGGGATATCACCTCCTGCACTGAGCTCTCCTGGGGGGATATCACCTCCTGCACTGAGCTCTCCTGGGGGGATATCACCTCCTGCACTGAGCTCTCCTGGGGGGATATCACCTCCTGCACTGAGCTCTCCTGGAGGATATCACCTCCTGCACTGAGCCCTCCTGGGGGGATATCACCTCCTGCACTGAGCTCTCCTGGGGGGATATCACCTCCTGCACTGAGCTCTCCTGGGGGGGATATCCCCTCCTGCACTGAACCCTCCTGGGGGGATATCCCCTCCTGCACTGAGCCCTCCTGGGGGGGATATCACTTCCTGCACTGAGCTCTCCTGGGGGGATATCACTTCCTGCACTGAGCTCTCCTGGGGGGATATCACCTCCTGCACTGAGCTCCAATGAGGGGATATCCCCTCCTGCACTGAGCTCTCCTGGGGGGGATATCCCCTCCTGCACTGAGCTCTCCTGGGGGGGATATCACCTCCTGCACTGAGCTCTCCTGGGGGGGATATCACCTCCTGCACTGAGCTCTCCTGGGGGAAATATCACCTCCTGCACTGAGCTCTCCTGGGGGGGATATCACCTCCTGCACTGAGCTCTCCTGGGGGAAATATCACCTCCTGCACTGAGCTCTCCTGGGGGGGATATCACCTCCTGCACTGAGCTCTCCTGGGGGGATATCCTTTCCTGCACTGAGCTCTCCTGGGGGGATATCCTTTCCTGCACTGAGCTCTCCTGGGGGGATATCCCCTCCTGCACTGAGCTCTCCTGGGCGGATATCCTTTCCTGCACTGAGCTCTCCTGGGGGGATATCCTTTCCTGCACTGAGCTCTCCTGGGGGGATATCCTTTCCTGCACTGAGCTCTCCTGGGGGGATATCACTTCCTGCACTGAGCTCTCCTGGGGGAAAAACACCTCCTGCACTGAGCCCTCCTGGGCGGATATCCTTTCCTGCACTGAGCTCACCTGTTCACATCACATTTTTTTTGCACTTTTAAAATATACAAACGCAAAATACAAATGCATTAGCACTCTGCAACCAGCACTCTGCCCTCCATGCTGGATGTTGAATAAGGCATTGGTGTACATTTTGGCCAAAGCGCAGTAAGCCACTCACCACGTCAAGGTCGCCTCTATGAGTGGTCCCTAACACTTACCTACCTGTTATGGGCCATGACAGCCACACAAAGTCCAGGGAATGCAGGTACAGCATGAACGCCAAGCACACTCTGCTTTTAACCCCGTCCGGTGCCATTACAGCTTTCATCGGATCCAGGGATGCAAGTACCAACATGCATGCTGAACCTACCATATACTTCTCCTGGAGCCAAATGGCTAATGGTAGGTTCTATACAAGCAGACTCAGTTTTATACTGACTTTAAAACCAGCCTCAAGGACAGATTAACTGGTCAGGTGTGCAATGACTCCAAGGAGATCGCCACGCCTCCAATATATACTGCAAAGAAAAAAAAATTTTTTAAATATACATTGGCAAAAATGTATATGGTCATTTTTTCTTTTTACGATGCAACCCTATGAATTCCACAGTACGAGATCGGTGTGACGAGTCCGTGAAATGTCCGTGTTGTGTGTGCACATTAGATGTGGGGAAAAAAGCTCATGTGAACACGACCTGAGATCAGTGGCTCAGTCATCTAACCCCCGCTGCTTTTTCAGGTGCCCGTCAGCCACGTTTACAGGAGAAACTCGAAAAATTTGAATATCGTGCAAAAGTCCATTTATTTCAGTAATGCAGCTTAAAATTAGAATTTTGTGAAAAGGTTGAATCTTCTCGGCTCAGAGTGTCAGACTCTGGTCATTAGTCCATACCCCCTGAGCAAAGGGGACCTCAAAATTGTGACTTTGGGGTTTCAGAAGCTGTAAGTTTATATAAAATTATACCAAATAAAGGCCTGAGATATCTCGCTGCCTGTAATGAGTCTCATGTTCGCTTCACCTTTTAAGTTGCATTACTGAAATAAACGAACTTTCCACGATATTCTAATTTTTCGAGTTTCACCGGTATGTGCTGAGGACCAGTTTGGACTCCCATGCAGGGTATCTGTCACGGCCTATGGTGTGCGCTGTGACACTGTTGCTACACTTGCGGTTGCCCGCGGCAACACATTGCTGTGTGTGCATGCGGTGACAGTGTCTCGGCCTTCTGGGTGATTGCCGTGACATGGTTGCCACGCATGCTGTTGCCGGTGGTAACGTGTAGCTTTCTATGCTTGTGTGTGCACTTCCCCTTTAAGTGGCTTCCTTCCCTTGTCTGGTGTTGGAAGGGTTAACTCCCTTCCTAGTGTTTGGTGAACACTGGGTTTATGTGGCTGCGGCTGCTTGGGCTAGTTAGCCTCTGCTGCATCCCTGTAGCTGAGGGGTCCTCCAGCCATGCTGTATGCTGGAGCTATCCTCCTGGTCTTCATAGTCCATCTGTCCAGTGAGGGCCACCCTTGTGGTCATAGATGTTCTTATGGTGTCTCACGTTTATTGCAGCTATGGTGTCCTGGGTTCCTGTGTGGTTGTGGTGTGTGCTGTGCCCTTTAATGTTGGTGTGGACAGCAGCACTTGTGCACGGGTTCCAGTCAGTGTGTCTGTGGCAGGTAGGTGTGTTACTGGTCTCACTTACCTGCCAACTCCTTATTGCTGTATGTGTTCCCCTCTCCTTGCAGCCTGGCCTCAGATAGAGACTCCTGTTCATCCGTGTTGTGGAGGAACAGGTCGTCTTATGCTCCATTCACACGTCCGCAACGGGTTTTGCGGATACACGGAGCCGCAAAACACGGAAAGCGGCAATGAGGGTTCCGCATTTTGTGGACCGCACATTGCCGGCACTAATAGAATATGCCTGTTCTTGTCCGCAATTGCGGACAAGAATAGGGCATGTTCTATTTTTTTGCGGAACGGAAGTGATGACCCGGAAGTGCGGATCCACAATTCCGTGTCCGGGCAGCACATCATTCTGCCCCATAGGAATGAATGGGTCCGCAATTCCTTTCCGCAAAATGCAGAACGAAATTGCGGACGTGTGAATGGAGCCTTACTCTGCTCCTAGTTCAGGGATTTCCTGAGGGTTAGTAGGGCCCTGAGGTTCCGGAGTATGAGCCCTCCTACCATCGGAGTCCGCTCATACAGTGAGGAGTCAGGGCCAGAATTAGGGACGCGGTAGGAGGTGACCTGCTCCCTTATTTCTCCTTTTGGCCAGGCTGATCCCCTTTACCCTTTGACACCGTGGGTTTCCCCCACTCCCTGTCGTGACCGTATCATCCTGTGCACGATCAGGGGCCTAATGCAATTTAACCCCTTTATGACACCCGCCATACATGTCTGCTGGATGTTGGGTCTTTAAAGGCTAAGTACACCTTTAGGGGGCAATTAATTTTTATAATTATTGCATTGTACTCATTTTGAGCCACAAATTATTTTTTTCAAGTTTTTTATTAAAAATTTTGAGCCCTGTTCCATCAGGCACGGAGCTGGTGGCTCCTTATCTCTGACCTCCTCAACCCTTGTTATAGCTCAGTTCTTATCTCCTGCAGCAGAAAGGCTGGTGGTCCTGCTCTTCACCACAGCCTGCGGCTGCCCCCTGACTGCTCGGTTCTTCCTGCAGGTGGGAGGCTGGTGGTCCTGCTCTTCACCACAGCCTGCGGCTGCCCCCTGACTGCTTGGTTCTTCCTGCAGGTGGGAGGCTGGTGGTCCTGCTCTTCACCACAGCCTGCGGATACCCTGATAGTTCTGTTCCTCCTGCAGGAGGGTGGCTGATGGTCCTATTCTTCACCACAGCCTGCGGCCGCTCCCTGACTGCTCGGTTCTTACTGCAGGTGGGAGGCTGGTGGTCCTGCTCCTCACCACAGCCTGCAATCACCCCCTAGCTACTAGGTTCCTCCTCCAGGTGGGAGACTGGTGGTCCTGCTCTTCACCACAGCCTGCGACTGTCCCCTGACTGCTCGGTTCTTCCTGCAGGAAGCAGGATGGTGGTCCTGCTCTTTGCCACAGCCGGCAGCCTCCACCTGACTGCTTTGTTGATACTGCAGGAGGGTGGCTGGTGGTCCTGTTCTTCACCACAGCCTGCGGCCGCCCCCTGACAGCTCGGTTCCTCCTGCAGGAGGGAGACTGGTGGTCCTGCTCTTCACCACAGCCGGCAGCCTCTTCGTCACTGCTTTGTTCGTCCTCCAGGAGTGAGGCTGGTGGTCCTGCTCTTCACCACAGCCTGCGGCTTCCCCTAGACTGCTCTGTTCATCCTCCAGGAGGGAGGCTGGTGGTCCTGCTCTTTACCACAGCCTGCGGCTTCCCCTAGACTGCTCTGTTCGTCCTCCAGGAGTGAGGCTGGTGGTCCTGCTCTTCACCACAGCCTGCGGCTTCCCCTAGACTGCTCTGTTCGTCCTCCAGGAGTGAGGCTGGTGGTCCTGCTCTTCACCACAGCCTGCGGCTTCCCCTAGACTGCTCTGTTCGTCCTCCAGGAGTGAGGCTGGTGGTCCTGCTCTTCACCACAGCCTGCGGCTTCCCCTAGACTGCTCTGTTCATCCTCCAGGAGGGAGGCTGGTGGTCCTGCTCTTTACCACAGCCTGCGGCTTCCCCTAGACTGCTCTGTTCGTCCTCCAGGAGTGAGGCTGGTGGTCCTGCTCTTCACCACAGCCTGCGGCTTCCCCTAGACTGCTCTGTTCGTCCTCCAGGAGTGAGGCTGGTGGTCCTGCTCTTCACCACAGCCTGCGGCTTCCCCTAGACTGCTCTGTTCGTCCTCCAGGAGTGAGGCTGGTGGTCCTGCTCTTCACCACAGCCTGCGGCTTCCCCTAGACTGCTCTGTTCATCCTCCAGGAGGGAGGCTGGTGGTCCTGCTCTTTACCACAGCCGTAAGCCTCTTCGTGACTGCTTTGTTTGTCCTGCAGGAGGGTGGCTGGTGGTCCTTATCTTCATCACAGCCTGCGGCTGCCCCCTAACGGCTCAGTTCTTCCTCCAGGAGGGAGGCTGGTGGTCCTGCTCTTCACCACAGCTTGTGGCTTCCCCCAGACTGCTCTGTTCCTCCTGCAGGAGGGAGGCTGGTGGTCCTGCTCTTCACCACAGCCTGTGACTGCCCCCTGACTGCTCGGTTCCTCCTCCAGGTGGGAGGCTGGTGGTCCTGCTCTCCACCACAGCCTGTGACTGCCCCCTGACTGCTCTGTTCCTCCTCCAGGAGGGGGGCTGGTGGTCTTGCTCTTCACCACAGCCTGTGACTGCCCCCTGACTGCTAGGTTCCTCCTCCAGGAGGGGGGCTGGTGGTCCTGCTCTCCACCACAGCCTGTGACTGCCCCCTGACTGCTAGGTTCCTCCTCCAGGAGGGGGGCTGGTGGTCCTGCTCTCCACCACAGCCTGTGACTGCCCCCTGACTGCTCTGTTCCTCCTCCAGGAGGGGGGCTGGTGGTCTTGCTCTTCACCACAGCCTGTGACTGCCCCCTGACTGCTAGGTTCCTCCTCCAGGAGGGGGGCTGGTGGTCCTGCTCTCCACCACAGCCTGCGGCCGACCCTGGCTGCTCGGTTCCTTCGTCCATTGGTGCTGTGCCTATCATTAAACCAATCCTCCTGGAAACTGCGACGTCCTAGACTTCGGCAGATCCCCGGGCTCCACATATTCTCACACATTTGTGACTTGTACTCCTCTGATGGACCAGAAGTGGAAGAACGTTTGCGCCTTGATCTGCAGAGATGCCGTGTATGAAGCACATAGCGGGGGAGGGGGGTCATAGTATAACTCCTCCCCCAGTGATAGCTCCTCCTCCTTAGTGATATCTCTGCCTTCCCGGTAACAACTGTAACATCCTCACAATGACCCCAACTGACCTGTGATAACTCCGCCCATAACCCCTCCTACTCGGTAATGACATACCTCCTTCCCCACAGTGATAGCTCCTCCTCTTTCTTGGTAACCCCACCCCTTCCAGTAATAACACCGCCCTTTCTAGTCATGGCCCCTCCCCTGGTGAACAGACAGAAGGATAAATGAGAGAATAAAATTCACAAGACAGAAAGATCCGGATAAAACGTATGTAATAAAACAACAAAGCCACAATTAATGACAGAAGACGAGGGGCTGCAGTTAAAGGGCCGGTAACCCTTCAGTGAGCGGCTGGTATCATCTAGAAGGTTCTCCGCAGTGGAGATGGGGCAGAAGGACTGCAGGGGAAGGTCCGACCCCCACCCTGCGGCCTCGGATGTCCCATACAAGTGAATACCCCTCTAATGCGGCGGGCTCAGGTGTGTGATGTGACTAGACATCTCTAATCCTGAAACCTCCTTTAGGGGGTATTCACACGACCGCATGTATTTTGCAGTCCGTAAAAAATGTGGATGACGTCCAAGTTGCATCCTATTTTTTTTACGGATCCATTATAACAACGCCCATCCTTGTCCGCAGAACAGACAATCGGACATACGGATGCAGAGAATGCATCAGGTGCCCCATTGAAATACAGAAACTGCGGATCGGACGCCGACCAAAAATACGGTTGTATGAATGGGGCCTAAGGCTGTGGCAAGAGCCAGGAGGCTCCGCTGAACGGACACCGCTGTACAAATCCATTTATACAGAGAACCCCTTTAAGTGGCCTGTGTCGTCACTTACGCCTCGGTGACGCGGTCGGCCGCTGTACATGGGTTGTCGCTGGTATCTCCATACGTGTCCACTAGCTTCAGAAATAATACTCTAATATGCAAATTACCCCTTAAGTGCAACAAGGGTGGTGACATTGCACCCAGAGGCAGCACCCCCACCGCTGTGACAGACGGACTGGCCCTGAGCAGGTTTGGCAGATGTGCAATCTCCACCCTTTACTGCGCATGTGCCAAAGGCGCTACCACGTGAATATTCGGGGCACGGCCTAGCAAACAGGGGGTGCAATAGCACCGCCTTCATTGCACCTCGGAGTAATTAGTATATTATAAAAAGCCTCTTTCTAGATTTCCAGAGACCTGATCAGACGCTGCGGACGAGCACTGATCTACCGCGGCCGACCGCGTCACCTACCGATGATGGGCCCTTTAATTGCGAGTCTAAGAGGCCGCTTTTACAAGAGCGAGTTTTTTGTCCAGACGCAATGCGTTTTTCACTGATGGTTGCTCGGAATGCTGAGGATTATTCTTCCGTTTTTGTTCACGCACTGAACGCACTCGCAGACAAACACGATGAAACTTCCGTGTAACAGAATGGGATTTCGCTGACTCCTCCAATATCGCCCATGTCTAACACTGTGATGGGGCGCGATTGTGTGACGCTAGGACAGAGGGCATCAACTGAGAGGGGAGGGCCATCCGAAGGGGTGTGAAGATTTCTGCAAACCTCCACGTGCTGCTGGTGAAAATACGGATGAACCTGTCGTTATAAGCGCGCCTGGGGCACGGAATCGCTGATGACGATAAATATAAAAATATAGTGTATTCACGATTGTCAGAGCGTGCAGAGAACACAACTAACGGCGAAGCGAGGGCCGGTAATGGTCTGCAGCCATCCCCCAATGAGCAGCTGGCGCTAACAAGTGACCGCGGAGACAGCGGCATCGTCGAGCGCTGGGCTGGTTGCTATGGTCCCTCCAGCCACAGTGCGCCTGGCTGGTGTTGTAGTGTGCGGATATTAGAGTTGTAGTGCAGAGGGACAATGTAGGGTCACAGCAGTCAATCAGGACTGTGGAGGGTTAATCCCAGCCTGTGCAACACCTCAGGGGCGGGGTTACTGTCAGGGTGTGATGAGAAGAGCTTCCCCGCCCCCAAGGCACCATTAAATTATAGAAACACTCTAGATAAAAATATATATCTTAAAAGGAAAAAATCTGGAGGGAAGACCCAGCTGGCGCTGAGTACGGGTCCCCGAAACCACCGTATAAAAATAGGCTCTCTGGTCGGGGCATGGGGCCCGCGGAATATTGCTATAAAAGTGTTTTTTCTGTAGTGCGGTCTTTGAGTCACATGACCCCACAGCAGGGTCTCTTCTCGGCTGGGGAGGCGTCCTCTGCGGGGGCGATGAGCTTTAGCAATGGCGGCTCCCCGCTGGCATTCGTGTAATAAACTGAGTTAGGAGATGTTACTTCTGTAGTGCTTGGTTCCTGTGCTGGGGGCCCCGTGCTGGGCGGCGGTGGGGCGTGTCTCTGCAGCTTGGCCGCTGCTCGCTGTCGTTTTAGCTCGGCCAGTGTGTGGTGAGAGCGTTCATGACTCAGGTCTGGACACAGCTCCGCTTGGGTGGCCAGCTGGTAAGAAACGCTGCGGTCCAGGCGCTTGGAGAACGTGTGCTTATGGGCTGATCGCGCGCTGCCGTTCCGCTGTGACGCAGGAGCAGGGACAGAGGCCTCCAGTGGAGCGCCATTCTTCTGATTGTCTTCACTTTCAATAGCTTCAGCTTTCTGGGGGGCCGATCCAGGCTGCAGGAGAGGAAAGTGAATAAAGGGCAGGACCAGCAGTCATCTCATTATCATTAGAGGGCAGTGTCAGCAGTCATCTCATTATCATTAGAGGGCAGTGTCAGCAGTCATCTCATTACCATTAGAGGGCAGTGTCAGCAGTCTTCTCATTACCATTAGAGGGCAGTGTCAGCAGTCTTCTCATTACCATTAGAGGGCAGTGTCAGCAGTCATCTCATTATCATTAGAGGGCAGTGTCAGCAGTCATCTCATTATCATTAGAGGGCAGTGTCAGCAGTCTTCTCATTACCATTAGAGGGCAGTGTCAGCAGTCATCTCATTACCATTAGAGGGCAGTGTCAGCAGTCATCTCATTACCATTAGAGGGCAGTGTCAGCAGTCATATCATTACCATTAGAGGGCAGTGTCAGCAGTCATCTCATTACAATTAGAGGGCAGTGTCAGCAGTCATCTCATTACCATTAGAGGGCAGTGTCAGCAGTCATCTCATTACCATTAGAGGGCAGTGTCAGCAGTCATCTCATTACAATTAGAGGGCAGTGTCAGCAGTCATCTCATTATCATTAGAGGGCAGTGTCAGCAGTCTTCTCATTACCATTAGAGGGCAGTGTCAGCAGTCATCTCATTACCATTAGAGGGCAGTGTCAGCAGTCATCTCATTACCATTAGAGGGCAGTGTCAGCAGTCATATCATTACCATTAGAGGGCAGTGTCAGCAGTCATCTCATTACAATTAGAGGGCAGTGTCAGCAGTCATCTCATTACCATTAGAGGGCAGTGTCAGCAGTCATCTCATTACCATTAGAGGGCAGTGTCAGCAGTCATCTCATTACCATTAGAGGGCAGTGTCAGCAGTCATCTCATTACAATTAGAGGGCAGTGTCAGCAGTCATCTCATTATCATTAGAGGGCAGTGTCAGCAGTCATCTCATTACCATTAGAGGGCAGTGTCAGCAGTCATCTCATTATCATTAGAGGGCAGTGTCAGCAGTCATCTCATTATCATTAGAGGGCAGTGTCAGCAGTCATCTCATTACCATTGGGCGGGGGTCAGCCGTTATCTCCTTACCATTAGAAGGTGGGGTCAGCGGTCATCTCATTATCATTAGAGGGCAGTGTCAGCAGTCATCTCATTATCATTAGAGGGCAGTGTCAGCAGTCATCTCATTATCATTAGAGGGCAGTGTCAGCAGTCATCTCATTACCATTGGGCGGGGGTCAGCCGTTATCTCATTACCATTAGAAGGTAGGGTCAGCGGTCATCTCATTATCATTAGAGGGCAGTGTCAGCAGTCATCTCATTACAATTAGAGGGCAGTGTCAGCAGTCTTCTCATTACCATTAGAGGGCAGTGTCAGCAGTCATCTCATTACCATTAGAGGGCAGTGTCAGCAGTCATCTCATTACAATTAGAGGGCAGTGTCAGCAGTCATCTCATTATCATTAGAGGGCAGTGTCAGCAGTCTTCTCATTACCATTAGAGGGCAGTGTCAGCAGTCATCTCATTATCATTAGAGGGCAGTGTCAGCAGTCTTCTCATTACAATTAGAGGGCAGTGTCAGCAGTCATCTCATTATCATTAGAGGGCAGTGTCAGCAGTCTTCTCATTACCATTAGAGGGCAGTGTCAGCAGTCATCTCATTACCATTAGAGGGCAGTGTCAGCAGTCATCTCATTACCATTAGAGGGCAGTGTCAGCAGTCATCTCATTATCATTAGAGGGCAGTGTCAGCAGTCATCTCATTACCATTAGAGGGCAGTGTCAGCAGTCATCTCATTATCATTAGAGGGCAGTGTCAGCAGTCATCTCATTATCATTAGAGGGCAGTGTCAGCAGTCATCTCATTACCATTGGGCGGGGGTCAGCCGTTATCTCCTTACCATTAGAAGGTGGGGTCAGCGGTCATCTCATTATCATTAGAGGGCAGTGTCAGCAGTCATCTCATTATCATTAGAGGGCAGTGTCAGCAGTCATCTCATTATCATTAGAGGGCAGTGTCAGCAGTCATCTCATTACCATTGGGCGGGGGTCAGCCGTTATCTCATTACCATTAGAAGGTAGGGTCAGCGGTCATCTCATTATCATTAGAGGGCAGTGTCAGCAGTCATCTCATTACCATTAGATGGCAGTGTCAGCAGTCATCTCATTACCATTAGAGGGCAGTGTCAGCAGTCATCTCATTATCATTAGAGGGCAGTGTCAGCAGTCATCTCATTATCATTAGAGGGCAGTGTCAGCAGTCATCTCATTATCATTAGAGGGCAGTGTCAGCAGTCATCTCATTATCATTAGAGGGCAGTGTCAGCAGTCATCTCATTATCATTAGAGGGCAGTGTCAGCAGTCATCTCATTATCATTAGAGGGCAGTGTCAGCAGTCATCTCATTATCATTAGAGGGCAGTGTCAGCAGTCATCTCATTACCATTGGGCGGGGGTCAGCCGTTATCTCATTACCATTAGAAGGTAGGGTCAGCGGTCATCTCATTATCATTAGAGGGCAGTGTCAGCAGTCATCTCATTATCATTAGAGGGCAGTGTCAGCAGTCATCTCATTATCATTAGAGGGCAGTGTCAGCAGTCATCTCATTATCATTAGAGGGCAGTGTCAGCAGTCATCTCATTATAATTAGAGGGCAGTGTCAGCAGTCATCTCATTACCATTGGGCGGGGGTCAGCCGTTATCTCATTACCATTAGAGAGGGGGGGGGGGGGGGTCAACAGTCATCTCTGGGTCAGCCTGCATCTCATTACCATTAGGGGCGGGGTCAGCACCTCAGTCTCCTCCCACCGGCCCCCTTGTGTAACTTCTAGATCTGGGGGGAGAATCGGGCTCTTCCTCAGGATGACGGCTGATCTGGATGTTATGTATGACAGAGGCTGAGAACAGCTGGTGCTTTGTTACAGTGTATCAGGGAAACACTAATCTGTCTGGCTCCTTGCCAGAGCTCTTAGGCTCATCGGGCCCTTGCAGGAAACATCTGGGGCCCCTGTTGGCAGTAGCGCCAGTCTTACTGTCAAACCCCCTACCGATCACATTATAACGGGGCTGACAAGACTCGTATCTACGCTGACACATTGTAACAAATCCCCACCACTAAGGCTCGTTCAGGATAGGTTTTCAGTCTTAACGTAAACAATGAATGCTCAGTCACTGACAGCAAGCAGTGGGGACAACTCTGGGGAGAGACATGGAGCCCCTCACCTCCTGCTGTTGGCGGATCTCGGCAGTTGCCGGCTCCTCCTCGTCCTGCGCCTCGCTCTCCCGGGCTCCGCGCTGCTGCCACACCATGGCCTCCTTCTGGTGCTCTCGGCGGTAGAGGTTGGTGCGCTCGGTGACGCTCACCCGGCGGACCACCTTCCTGCAGACACAAGAGGTACCGTCACACACAACAGCCAGGGGGCAGCGTGGATCTGTGGCATGTCCATGCGGTGAACCTACCCCCGGCTGCCCGCGCTGGACGTTCTCCTCTGGAGGGCGCTCTTGTGCTTGTCCTGTGACTTCTTGATGGCGTCGTGCTTGTGTTTGAGCTCCAGGATCTTGGCGCGGACCTCCTCGTCACCGCACACGTCTGCAGTAGAGAAAACAGGGGTCACCATGTGTGGGGTGGGAGCGAGCCACAGGAAAGCCACGGTCACAGAAACAGAAACATCTCCGCACCCAGTGGTGTCTCGTCCAGAAAAGACTTGGAGTTCAGGTCGGCGCCATGAGCCACAAGCTGCTCCACCAGCTGGATCTAGAAGAGACGGGAACACGTGATTGGACCTCACTGAACATGTGAGACTCCGCCCCCGCGGACCACTACAGAGGTGGTCACTCACCTGTCCCCAGCAGGCCGCAGCATGGAGCGGCTCCCAGCCGTCACTGTCCCGGGCGTTCACCGAGGCCTTGTGATCCAACAGAAGCTCCGCTGCCGCCGCGTAACCATTGGCTGCCGCAATGTGCAACTATAAAAACACAAGACATACCGTATACAGAGGAACTGGGAAGGGGAGGGGCCTGCACTGAGGACTACACAGGGGGAGGGGCCTGTACTGAGGACTGTACACAGAGGAACCGGGGGGAGGGGCCTGTACTGAGGACTGTACACAGGGGGAGGGGCCTGTACACAGGGGGAGGGGCCTGCACTGAGGACTGTACACAGGGGGAGGGGCCTGCACTGAGGACTACACAGGGGGAGGGGCCTGCACTGAGGACTGTACACAGAGGAACCGGGGGGAGGGGCCTGCACTGAGGACTGTACACAGGGGGAGGGGCCTGCACTGAGAACTGTACACAGGGGGAGGGGCCTGCACTGAGGACTGTACACAGAGGAACCGGGGGGAGGGGCCTGCACTGAGGACTGTACACAGGGGGAGGGGCCTGTACACAGAGGAACTGGGGGGAGGGGCCTGCACTGAGGACTGTACACAGGGGGAGGGGCCTGCACTGAGGACTGTACACAGGGGGAGGGGCCTGCACTGAGGACTGTACACAGGGGGAGGGGCCTGCACTGAGGACTGTACACAGGGGGAGGGGCCTGCACTGAGGACTACACAGGGGGAGGGGCCTGCACTGAGGACTGTACACAGAGGAAGCGGGGGGAGGGGCCTGCACTGAGGACTGTACACAGGGGAAGGGGCCTGTACTGAGGACTGTACACAGGGGGAGGGGCCTGTACACAGGGGGAGGGGCCTGTACTGAGGACTGTACACAGGGGGAGGGGCCTGTACTGAGGACTGTATACAGAGGAACATGGGGGGAGGGGCCTGCACTGAGGACCGTACACAGGGGGAGGGGCCTGCACTGAGGACCGCACACAGGGGGAGGGGCCTGCACTGAGGACCGCACACAGGGGGAGGGGCCTGCACTGAGGACCGCACACAGGGGGAGGGGCCTGCACTGAGGACCGTACACAGGGGGAGGGGCCTGCACTGAGGACCGTACACAGGGGGAGGGGCCTGCACTGAGGACCGTACACAGGGGGAGGGGCCTGCACTGAGGACCGTGTTAGGAGGAGAGGTCGGCGTCCCGACGTCTGTGTATTAGGAGGAGAGGTCGGCGTCCTGACGTCTGTGTATTAGGAGGAGAGGTCGGCGTCCTGTCGTCTGTGTATTAGGAGGAGAGGTCGGCGTCCTGTCGTCTGTGTATTAGGAGGAGAGGTCGGCGTCCTGTCGTCTGTGTATTAGGAGAGGTCGGCGTGCCGTCGTCTGTGTATTAGGGGCAGGTGTCACATGACTGCCTCTAAGGGGGCGATCAGTCGGGCAGAGACGTCTCCTCCAACACAAGGCGCTATATGACACCGAGGACGAGGCGTGAATCATTCATGAAGCAGAGAACAGAGGAGCCGCAGCAGAGCGGGGGATGAGGGGCCGCCTGCGCCGCTGCTGCTCTCCGGTGTCGGGTACACACTCATCCTCACTCACCAAGCTGGTGCCGGACTGGTCCTGAGCGTTGACCTCTGACCCGGACTCCAGCAGCTGCCTGATATCGGACACCATGCTCATCTCCGTGGCCGCCCGCGCCGCCTCAATCTTTTCCTGGGTGATTCCTAAAGATGGCAGAGGCCCCAGGAGGCGTCAGATCACATGACCCCGGACCACGGCGACATTCCAGGGAACGTAGCGCCAGGCCAAGAGACGGACAGACTGGAAGAGACTCACCCTGCTCGGCCATGACGGTCTCTATGTGGTCCAGGGTAACGTCGTCCTCGCAGAGGTCATAGGGCATGTTCCCGTCAGAGTTCACGGCCAGGAGGTTGGCGCCACTATGGAGAGAGGTCACGGTCACTGACAGTCCTGTACAAGGGCCACATCCACATCAGCGTGGCTCTTACTGTTTGATGAGCAGCTCCACCAGGTGCAGGTGTCCGCAGGTGGCGGCGGCGTGCAGCGGGGTCCACAGTTCACTGTCACAGGCGTTCACATCGGCGCCGGCGTCTACCAGCATCCGGACAATCTCCTCATAGTCATCGATGCAGCACTGAGGACAGAGGAGCGACATAACGGTATGAAGCACAACACCGCCGAGACGACGGTAAAATACGCGGCACCGCCGAGACGCGCAGGGTAAGGGGGGGGGGGGGGCACAGCGGCGCGCAGGGTAAGGGGGGGGGGGGGGGGGGCACATCGGCGCGCAGGGTAAGAGGGGGGTGGCACAGCCGCGCGCAGGGTAAGGATGGGGGGCACAGCCGCATGCAGTGTAAGGGGGGGGGGGGGCACAGCCGCATGCAGTGTAAGGGGGGGGGCACAGCCGCATGCAGTGTAAGGGGGGGGCACAGCCGCATGCAGTGTAAGGGGGGGGGGGGGCACAGCCGCATGCAGTGTAAGGGGGGGGGGGGCACAGCCGCATGCAGTGTAAGGGGGGGGCACAGCCGCATGCAGTGTAAGGGGGGGGCACAGCCGCATGCAGTGTAAGGGGGGGGGGCACAGCCGCATGCAGTGTAAGGGGGGGCACAGCCGCATGCAGTGTAAGGGGGGGGGCACAGCCGCATGCAGTGTAAGGGGGGGGGGCACAGCCGCATGCAGTGTAAGGGGGGGCACAGCCGCATGCAGTGTAAGGGGGGGGCACAGCCGCATGCAGTGTAAGGGGGGGGGCACAGCCGCATGCAGTGTAAGGGGGGGGGGGCACAGCCGCATGCAGTGTAAGGGGGGGGGCACAGCCGCATGCAGTGTAAGGGGGGGGGCACAGCCGCATGCAGTGTAAGGGGGGGGGCACAGCCGCATGCAGTGTAAGGGGGGGGGGCACAGCCGCATGCAGTGTAAGGGGGGGGGCACAGCCGCATGCAGTGTAAGGGGTGGGGCACAGCCGCATGCAGTGTAAGGGGTGGGGCACAGCCGCATGCAGTGTAAGGGGTGGGGCACAGCCGCATGCAGTGTAAGGGGTGGGGCACAGCCGCATGCAGTGTAAGGGGTGGGGCACAGCCGCATGCAGTGTAAGGGGTGGGGCACAGCCGCATGCAGTGTAAGGGGTGGGGCACAGCCGCATGCAGTGTAAGGGGTGGGGCACAGCCGCATGCAGTGTAAGGGGGGGCCACAGCCGCATGCAGTGTAAGGGGGGGGGCACAGCCGCATGCAGTGTAAGGGGGGGGGCACAGCCGCATGCAGTGTAAGGGGGGGGGGCACAGCCGCATGCAGTGTAAGGGGGGGGGCACAGCCGCATGCAGTGTAAGGGGGGGGGGCACAGCTGCATGCAGTGTAAGGGGGGGGGGGGGGCGGCATAGTAGTCGGCAACATTACAGGGGGTCACTTTGACTCCATCTGCTGCTCCCCCCTCCGGACCCCTCTGTCCATGGACTGATACAGCCGCCCGCTGGGGTCCCTCACCTGGTGCAGAGCCGTCAGGCCGTCCTCGTTGCACAGGTTGGCGCTGTATCCGCTCTGCAGTAACTGACGGACTGGAGAAAGAAGCAGAAAAAATAAAATAAAAAAACATTAAAAAGTGGAACGATCTAAGGTCGTAGGTCAGAGGTCGTTAACAAACCCAGAAATCTTGGCGGCAGGTAATGGAAGAACGGTTCAATAATAGGGGGTGATGCCTGCCATGTAGCCACTGACCCCCCTGATCTGTACTGTGACGGCGGTTGACATTCAGGTGGTCATCCAGCTTTCCCAGGCACAGATGCACAGAGGACGGCGCAGTAACAGAGAACATCTCCCGGTAATGGGATCTATACGCTGAGAAGAAAGCAAGGTGTCAGCCGGTATAGACACCATGGAGGGTGCGGGGCGCATCACTGCAGGGTGGGTGACACCGTATGTCTCCAGCCCCCAACCCCACCACAAATGTCTATAAAGACTGCCACCCAGATACTACATGAACCAGCTGGAGGGGCGTCACCGCCATCAGTAGAAGAAATCAAAGCGAGGAACTGCAGGAGACCACTGAGCCCCCCATCCCAGAATGATGTCATCAGTCTGCAGGTGGAGCGGAATTTGTGTCCCCTGAACGCCGTGTGCCTCCAGTGTGCCACCTGAGCGCTGACCGTGTTTGACTTTCGGTTGGCGGGTAAATTACCATCTGTATGTAAATATCTAGCCTGGAGACGCCTTTAACTCTAGAGATGCTGGAAATGCCAAGAACCTGCCCAAAATACCCCCATACAAGTGCCCCCCCCCCCCCCCCCACCTAAATATAGACAACCTCCAAATCCCATCCCAAAAAAACTTCCCCAACACATGAAACCCTCCTTAAACCGCCTCATACCACTGCCCCCCAAAACATAAAACAGGGGTGTAGATATAGGAGGTGTAGAGGATACAGTCAGGGGTGTAGATATAGAGGTGTAGAGGATACAGTCAGGGGTGTAGATATAGAGAGGTGTAGAGGATACAGTCAGGGGTGTAGATATAGGAGGTGTAGAGGATACAGTCAGGGGTGTAGATATAGGAGGTGTAGAGGACACAGTCAGGGGTGTAGATATAGGAGGTGTAGAGGATACAGTCAGGGGTGTAGATATAGGAGGTGTAGAGGATACAGTCAGGGGTGTAGATATAGGAGGTGTAGAGGATACAGTCAGGGGTGTAGATATAGAGGTGTAGAGGATACAGTCAGGGGTGTAGATATAGGAGGTGTAGAGGATACAGTCAGGGGTGTAGATATAGGAGGTGTAGAGGATACAGTCAGGGGTGTAGATATAGGAGGTGTAGAGGTTACAGTCAGGGGTGTAGATATAGGAGGTGTAGAGGATACAGTCAGGGGTGTAGATATAGGAGGTGTAGAGGATACAGTCAGGGGTGTAGATATAGGAGGTGTAGAGGATACAGTCAGGGGTGTAGATATAGGAGGTGTAGAGGATACAGTCAGGGGTGTAGATATAGGAGGTGTAGAGGATACAGTCAGGGGTGTAGATATAGGAGGTGTAGAGGATACAGTCAGGGGTGTTGATATAGGAGGTGTAGAGGATACAGTCAGGGGTGTAGATATAGGAGGTGTAGGAGGATACAGTCAGGGGTGTAGATATAGGAGGTGTAGAGGATACAGTCAGGGGTGTAGATATAGGAGGTGTAGAGGATACAGTCAGGGGTGTAGATATAGGAGGTGTAGAGGATACAGTCAGGGGTGTAGATATAGGAGGTGTAGAGGATACAGTCAGGGGTGTAGATATAGGAGGTGTAGAGGATACAGTCAGGGGTGTAGATATAGGAGGTGTAGAGGATACAGTCAGGGGTGTAGATATAGGAGGTGTAGAGGATACAGTCAGGGGTGTTGATATAGGAGGTGTAGAGGATACAGTCAGGGGTGTAGATATAGAGGTGTAGAGGATACAGTCAGGGGTGTAGATATAGGAGGTGTAGAGGATACAGTCAGGGGTGTAGATATAGGAGGTGTAGAGGATACAGTCAGGGGTGTAGATATAGAGGTGTAGAGGATACAGTCAGGGGTGTAGATATAGAGGTGTAGAGGATACAGTCAGGGGTGTAGATATAGAGGTGTAGAGGATACAGTCAGGGGTGTAGATATAGGAGGTGTAGAGGACACAGTCAGGGGTGTAGATATAGGAGGTGTAGGAGGATACAGTCAGGGGTGTAGATATAGGAGGTGTAGGAGGATACAGTCAGGGGTGTAGATATAGGAGGTGTAGAGGATACAGTCAGGGGTGTAGATATAGGAGGTGTAGGAGGATACAGTCAGGGGTGTAGATATAGGAGGTGTAGGAGGATACAGTCAGGGGTGTAGATATAGGAGGTGTAGGAGGATACAGTCAGGGGTGTAGATATAGGAGGTGTAGAGGACACAGTCAGGGGTGTAGATATAGGAGGTGTAGGAGGATACAGTCAGGGGTGTAGATATAGGAGGTGTAGGAGGATACAGTCAGGGGTGTAGATATAGGAGGTGTAGAGGATACAGTCAGGGGTGTAGATATGAGGTGTAGATGATACAGTCAGGGGTGTAGATATAGAGGTGTAGAGGACACAGTCAGGGGTGTAGATATAGGAGGTGTAGAGGACACAGTCAGGGGTGTAGATATAGAGGTGTAGAGGATACAGTCAGGGGTGTAGATATAGGAGGTGTAGAGGTAACAGTCAGGGGTGTAGATATAGAGGTGTAGAGGATACAGTCAGGGGTGTAGATATAGAGGTGTAGAGGACACAGTCAGGGGTGTAGATATAGGAGGTGTAGAGGATACAGTCAGGGGTGTAGATATAGGAGGTGTAGAGGATACAGTCAGGGGTGTAGATATAGAGGTGTAGAGGATACAGTCAGGGGTGTAGATATAGGAGGTGTAGGAGGATACAGTCAGGGGTGTAGATATAGGAGGTGTAGAGGATACAGTCAGGGGTGTAGATATGAGGTGTAGATGATACAGTCAGGGGTGTAGATATAGAGGTGTAGAGGACACAGTCAGGGGTGTAGATATAGGAGGTGTAGAGGATACAGTCAGGGGTGTAGATATAGAGATGTAGAGGACACAGTCAGGGGTGTAGATATAGAGGTGTAGAGGATACAGTCAGGGGTGTAGATATAGAGGTGTAGAGGATACAGTCAGGGGTGTAGATATAGGAGGTGTAGAGGATACAGTCAGGGGTGTAGATATAGGAGGTGTAGAGGATACAGTCAGGGGTGTAGATATAGAGGATACAGTCAGGGGTGTAGATATAGAGGTGTAGAGGATACAGTCAGGGGTGTAGATATAGAGGTGTAGAGGATACAGTCAGGGGTGTAGATATAGGAGGTGTAGAGGATACAGTCAGGGGTGTAGATATAGAGGTGTAGAGGATACAGTCAGGGGTGTAGATATAGGAGGTGTAGAGGATACAGTCAGGGGTGTAGATATAGGAGGTGTAGAGGATACAGTCAGGGGTGTAGATTTCGGGGTCCTGCACTTATACAGGAGTCTCCCAGGTCACCGTCCTCCAAGGCACTGAACCTTCATCCTCCACCAGCAGGCACATTCCAGGTTCCATCTTCCGCCAGTAGTGCGGGGGTTAAGGACGGATTTCCCACTGGGTGGAAGGAGGAAGCGACAGATTTCCTGATCCCTGAGTCAACACTGAGATCTCCAGCAATCAGCGAGGCCGCACCAACCTCATACCTCAGTGTGCCAGGAAAGTATTACATTGGGCACACAAGTCCTATACCTCCATCACTGTTGCCTCTGTCCTTACTGCCGTGTCAGTCCTTACTGTGATTCTAGCATTCCATTCATCAACTAGGATGTCTCATTTTCTTGGTATTAGACAGCAGGTGCTGGGAGGGGGGGACTGGTTATATTTATACAGAGGACAGGGCAGCGGGCAGCACTGGTTATATTTATACAGAGGACAGGGCAGCGGGCGGGCACTGGTTATATTTATACAGAGGACAGGGCGGCGGTGGGCACTGGTTATATTTATACAGAGGACACGGCGGCGGTGGGCACTGGTTATATTTATACAGATGACAGGGCAGTGGTGGGCACTGGTTATATTTATACAGATGACAGGGCGGCGGTGGGCACTGGTTATATTTATACAGATGACAGGGCGGCGGTGGGCACTGGTTATATTTATACAGATGACAGGGCAGCGGTGGGCACTGGTTATATTTATACAGATGACAGGGCAGCGGTGGGCACTGGTTATATTTATACAGATGACAGGGCAGCGGTGGGCACTGGTTATATTTATACAGATGACAGGGCAGCGGTGGGCACTGGTTATATTTATACAGATGACAGGGAGGCGGTGGGCACTGGTTATATTTATACAGATGACAGGGCGGCGGTGGGCACTGGTTATATTTATACAGAGGACAGGGCGGTGGTGGGCAGTGGTTATATTTATACAGAGGACAGGGCGGCGGTGGTTATATTTATACAGAGGACAGGGCGGCGGTGGGCACTGGTTATATTTATACAGATGACAGGGCGGCGGTGGGCACTGATTGCAGGCTCGTGGTCACACGGGCAGGGCATTACCCACTGGGCTCGCAGGCCAAGCAGCTTTACAATCTATCTTCATATAAATAAACTGTCAGCAAAGAAGGGGTTAACAGATCTCAGGAGACCGCTCATGCGAGGACGTGCTTTACACCACTCCAGCCTCCGCCTGGCATCTTGGGCTTGTGTGCCGCGGCTGCACCATAGAAACCTGTCACACTGTGCTGATGTCGCCCCCTTCTGCGGCTCCGCTCTGTGCCTTTCATGTGGTCACCTGTATGGCAGTGCCACGTGTGCACTCGCTGAGCTCTGCTGCACAACCGGTACTACAACCAATTACTGACTGCAACGTGTGAGCTCGGCCCTAGGAGGGGGTCACAGACTTTCATGGCCTATTTATAAAGCTGTGCATAAGTATTCACCCCCCTAGGTGCTCTCTGCCGTTACACAGCTTCTGTTCTTTATACAGCCCTTGATATCAGACAGGGACAAAGTCTACGAGCGGCATCCACCGCTGATCTCCACCCCCACCGCTGATCTCCACCCCCGCCTCTGGTCCCCGACCGCCACCGCTGATCTCCACCCCCACCTCTGGTCCCCGACCGCCACCGCTGATCTCCACCCCCACCTCTGGTCCCCGACCTCCACTGCTGATCTCCACCCCCACCTCTGGTCCCCGACCTCCACCCCCACCTCTGGTCCCCGACCGCCACCGCTGATCTCCACCCCCACCTCTGGTCCCCGACCTCCACCGCTGATCTCCACCCCCACCTCTGGTCCCCGACCTCCACCGCTGATCTCCACCCCCACCTCTGGTCCCCGACCTCCACCGCTGATCTCCACCCCCACCTCTGGTCCCCGACCTCCACCGCTGATCTCCACCCCCACCTCTGGTCCCCGACCGCCACCGCTGATCTCCACCCCCACCTCTGGTCCCCGACCTCCACCGCTGATCTCCACCCCCACCTCTGGTCCCCGACCTCCACCGCTGATCTCCACCCCCACCTCTGGTCCCCGACCTCCACTGCTGATCTCCACCCCCACCTCTGGTCCCCGACCTCCACCCCCACCTCTGGTCCCCGACCGCCACCGCTGATCTCCACCCCCACCGCTGATCTCCACCCCCGCCTCTGGTCCCCGACCTCCACCGCTGATCTCCACCCCCACCTCTGGTCCCCGACCTCCACCGCTGATCTCCACCCCCACCTCTGGTCCCCGACCGCCACCGCTGATCTCCACCCCCACCTCTGGTCCCCGACCTCCACCACTGATCTCCACCCCCACCGCTGATCTCCACCCCCGCCTCTGGTCCCCGACCTCCACCGCTGATCTCCACCCCCGCCTCTGGTCCCCGACCTCCACTGCTGATCTCCACCCCCACCTCTGGTCCCCGACCTCCACCCCCACCTCTGGTCCCCGACCGCCACCGCTGATCTCCACCCCCACCTCTGGTCCCCGACCGCCACCGCTGATCTCCACCCCCACCTCTGGACCCCGAGCTCCACCCCCACCTCTGGTCCCCGACCATCACCGCTGATCTCCACCCCAACCTCTGGTCCCCGACCTCCACCACAACCTCTGGTCCCCGACCTCCACCCCCACCTCTGGTCCCCAACCGCCACCGCTGATCTCCACCCCCACCTCTGGACCCCGAGCTCCACCCCCACCTCTGGTCCCCGACCATCACCGCTGATCTCCACCCCAACCTCTGGTCCCCGACCTCCACCACAACCTCTGGTCCCCGACCTCCACCACAACCTCTGGTCCCCGACCTCCACCCCCACCTCTGGTCCCCGACCTCCACCCCCACCTCTGGTCCCCGACCTCCACCCCCACCTCTGGTCCCCGACCTCCACCGCTGATCTCCACCCCCACGTCTGGTCCCCGACCTCCACCGCTGATCTCCACCCCCACCTCTGGTCCCCGACCTCCACCGCTGATCTCCACCCCCACCTCTGGTCCCCGACCATCACCGCTGATCTCCACCCCAACCTCCACCGCTGATCTCCACCCCAACCTCTGGTCCCCGACCTCCACCACAACCTCTGGTCCCCGACCTCCACCCCCACCTCTGGTCCCCGACCTCCACCGCTGATCTCCACCCCCACGTCTGGTCCCCGACCTCCACCGCTGATCTCCACCCCCACCTCTGGTCCCCGACCATCACCGCTGATCTCCACCCCCACCTCTGGTCCCCGACCATCACCGCTGATCTCCACCCCAACCTCCACCGCTGATCTCCACCCCAACCTCCACCGCTGATCTCCACCCCAACCTCTGGTCCCCGACCTCCACCCCCACCTCTGGTCCCCGACCTCCACCCCCACCTCTGGTCCCCGACCTCCACCCCCACCTCTGGTCCCCGACCTCCACCCCCACCTCTGGTCCCCGACCTCCACCGCTGATCTCCACCCCCACGTCTGGTCCCCGACCTCCACCGCTGATCTCCACCCCCACCTCTGGTCCCCGACCATCACCGCTGATCTCCACCCCAACCTCCACCGCTGATCTCCACCCCAACCTCTGGTCCCCGACCTCCACCCCCACCTCTGGTCCCCGACCTCCACCCCCACCTCTGGTCCCCGACCTCCACCCCCACCTCTGGTCCCCGACCTCCACCGCTGATCTCCACCCCCACCTCTGGTCCCCGACCATCACCGCTGATCTCCACCCCAACCTCTGGTCCCCGACCATCACCGCTGATCTCCACCCCAACCTCCACCGCTTATCTCCACCCCAACCTCTGGTCCCCGACCTCCACCACAACCTCTGGTCCCCGACCTCCACCACAACCTCTGGTCCCCGACCTCCACCACAACCTCTGGTCCCCGACCTCCACCCCTGGTCCCCGACCTCCACCCCAACCTCTGGTCCCCGACCTCCACCCCCACCTCTGGTCCCCGACCTCCACCCCCACCTCTGGTCCCCGACCTCCACCCCCACCTCTGGTCCCCGACCTCCATTGCTGATCTCTTCCCCCCCCGACTCTAGTCTCTGGCCTCCACCGCTGATCTCCAGACCCTACCCCTGGTCTCTGGCCTCCACCGCTGATCTCCAGACCCTACCCCTGGTCTCTGGCCTCCACCGCTGATCTCCAGACCCTACCCCTGGTCTCTGGCCTCCACCGCTGATCTCCAGACCCTACCCCTGGTCTCTGGCCTCCACCGCTGATCTCCAGACCCTACCCCTGGTCTCTGGCCTCCACCGCTGATCTCCAGACCCTACCCCTGGTCTCTGGCCTCCACCGCTGATCTCCAGACCCTACCCCTGGTCTCTGGCCTCCACCGCTGATCTCCAGACCCTACCCCTGGTCTCTGGCCTCCACCGCTGATCTCCAGACCCTACCCCTGGTCTCTGGCCTCCACCGCTGATCTCCAGACCCTACCCCTGGTCTCTGGCCTCCACCGCTGATCTCCAGACCCTACCCCTGGTCTCTGGCCTCCACCGCTGATCTCCAGACCCTACCCCTGGTCTCTGGCCTCCACCGCTGATCTCCAGACCCTACCCCTGGTCTCTGGCCTCCACCGCTGATCTCCAGACCCTACCCCTGGTCTCTGGCCTCCACCGCTGATCTCCAGACCCTACCCCTGGTCTCTGGCCTCCACCGCTGATCTCCAGACCCTACCCCTGGTCTCTGGCCTCCACCGCTGATCTCCAGACCCTACCCCTGGTCTCTGGCCTCCACCGCTGATCTCCAGACCCTACCCCTGGTCTCTGGCCTCCACCGCTGATCTCCAGACCCTACCCCTGGTCTCTGGCCTCCACCGCTGATCTCCAGACCCTACCCCTGGTCTCTGGCCTCCACCGCTGATCTCCAGACCCTACCCCTGGTCTCTGGCCTCCACCGCTGATCTCCAGACCCTACCCCTGGTCTCTGGCCTCCACCGCTGATCTCCAGACCCTACCCCTGGTCTCTGGCCTCCACCGCTGATCTCCAGACCCTACCCCTGGTCTCTGGCCTCCACCGCTGATCTCCAGACCCTACCCCTGGTCTCTGGCCTCCACCGCTGATCTCCAGACCCTACCCCTGGTCTCTGGCCTCCACCGCTGATCTCCAGACCCTACCCCTGGTCTCTGGCCTCCACCGCTGATCTCCAGACCCTACCCCTGGTCTCTGGCCTCCACCGCTGATCTCCAGACCCTACCCCTGGTCTCTGGCCTCCACCGCTGATCTCCAGACCCTACCCCTGGTCTCTGGCCTCCACCGCTGATCTCCAGACCCTACCCCTTGTCTCTGGCCTCCACCGCTGATCTCCAGACCCTACCCCTGGTCTCTGGCCTCCACCGCTGATCTCCAGACCCTACCCCTGGTCTCTGGCCTCCACCGCTGATCTCTGCCCCCACCCCTGGTCCCTGTCTCCACCGCTGATTTCCTGCTCGTTCCAGTGATCATACTGGTTTAAGATCTGGACTGTTTCTTCCAAGTCTGCAATACTCTGACATCGCAGCTTCATCTCCTGCTCCGGTGCAGAAGTCACGGACCTTCAGTAATGTCCAGTCCTGAAGCATTACACCCCCCCCGGTATGTAATGGGGGTTAATACTTTTTCAGATCACTATAACTGGACCCGGGGACTGTAAGGCTCGGACAGAATACCTTATATGACCCCCCCAGTACTGACTGCTCTCCCAGTTGGGGGTGGTCTTATCTCGGCTGTCGGAGGGCTTTCACGCTGTGAGGTCACAGTGGGCGCCATGACACCAGGTGGTGCAGGTGATATCTGCTCGAGAAGTGCGGCTTCATAACGTCCAAGAGACGGCTGAGGTCAGCGGCAGCGAGGCGTCCGATAATGCAGCCCGAGGCACCTCCGTAATCCGAGTAATCCCAGAGACATCACAGGGCGATAACAAGATTACCACTTAACCCCAACCTGCCCAGAGAGGGGAGAGGTCGACGGACAGACCCCCCCCCCCCCCCCCCCGGGTCAGGAGGGGAGAGGCCGCGGATCTGTCCTCGTCACATTACAGTTACTTCTGCTAAAACATGGTGCAGCGTCTGCCGACCCCCCCGTCACCTCCTCCACTCCTTATATATGACCTCCCCCCGTCACCTCCTCCACTCCTTATATATGACCTCCTCCACTCCTTATATATGACCTCCCCCCGTCACCTCCTCCACTCCTTATATATGACCTCCTCCACTCCTTATATATGACCTCCCCCGTCACCTCCTCCACTCCTTATATATGACCTCCTCCACTCCTTATATATGACCTCCCCCGTCACCTCCTCCACTCCTTATACATGACCTCCCCCGTCACCTCCTCCACTCCTTATATATGACCTCCCCCCGTCACCTCCTCCACTCCTTATATACAGTACAGACCAAAAGTTTGGACACACCTTCTCATTCGAAGAGTTTTCTTTATTTTCATGACTATGAAGGCATCAAAACTATGAATTAACACATGTGGAATTATATACATAACAAACAAGTGTGAAACAACTGAAAATATGTCATATTCTGGGTTCTTCAAAGTAGCCACCTTTTGCTTTGATTACTGCTTTGCACACTCTTGGCATTCTCTTGATGAGCTTCAAGAGGTAGTCCCCTGAAATGGTCTTCACTTCACAGGTGTGCCCTGTCAGGGTTAATAAGTGGGATTTCTTGCCTTATAAATGGGGTTGGGACCATCAGTGGAGTTGAGGAGAAGTCAGGTGGATACATAGCTGATAGTCCTACTGAATAGACTGTTAGAATTTGTATTATGGCAAGAAAAAAGCAGCTAAGTAAAGAAAAACGAGTGGCCATCATTACTTTAGGAAATGAAGGTCAGTCAGTCAGTGGAAAAATTGGGAAAACTTTGAAAGTAAGGGCTATTTGACCATGAAGGAGAGTGATGGGGTGCTGCGTCAGATGACCTGGCCTCCACAGTCACCGGACCTGAACCCAATCGAGGTGGTTTGGGGTGAGCTGGACCGCAGAGTGAAGGCAAAAGGGCCAACAAGTGCTAAGCATCTCTGGGAACTCCTTCAAGACTGTTGGAAGACCATTTCAGGGGACTACCTCTTGAAGCTCATCAAGAGAATGCCAAGAGTGTGCAAAGCAGTAATCAAAGCAAAAGGTGGCTACTTTGAAGAACCTAGAATATGACATATTTTCTGTTGTTTCACACTTGTTTGTTATGTATATAATTCCACATGTGTTAATTCATAGTTTTGATGCCTTCATAGTCATGAAAATAAAGAAAACTCTTTGAATGAGAAGGTGTGTCCAAACTTTTGGCCTGCACTGTACGTCTGGTGGGGCAGGGTGATCGGGGGACAGGCCGCTTTACAGGTTATGGACACCTTTGGGGGCAAATTCTTTTCCATTATTGCATTGTACTCATTTTGATCTAAAAATATTTTTTTTCCCATTTCATTCTATTAAAAATGTGGAGTCCTTTTCTCTGTACAGGGCTGAGATTCTCTAGTAGCAGGCTCTGTACAGTCAGGCAGGGAGCTGACGGCTCCTGACCTCTGACCTCCTGAACACTCATTATGGCACAGCGCTCATCTCACCGCACAAAGTGAAAGTACCAGTCACACAGTTAACCCTTTGTGACAGAACGGCTCCCTCCACAGTCTCATGGTACAGACGCCACCATCTGCAGCCCAGACGTGATGCCTTCGCTCCTTCTTTTCGGGTGACCGGCGGCAGCTGTAGACGGGCAGATTGTTGGGAATGAGCGCTCGCAGGATTGTTCATCCCCAATTATCTGCATGTGTAAATCCACCTGTAGGTAGACCGCCGGCTGCCAGCTATGACCCTACGGGCGATCACATCTACAGCATGCCTGATCCGGCATCGGCTGCCTCTGCGGTACGCCTCGTTTCTTCTGTTCCCATCACACAGTCGCGGACACAGTCACCGTGCCGAACCCCGTGTTATAAGCCTGCACCCCCAAATATCTACAGGTCTGAGCCTCAGCGATTATTGGGGTAACGCCCCCCTCGCCCCTCCATAATTAACAGGCGTCTCTTTAGTTTTGGAGCCGCTGACACCCATTCCTGTATCCGGGTCACGGCCGCCCTTAATGCCTCCGACTGTCACCGAGTTGTCAGAGAACTTCTGTAAATGACAATTCGCCATCTAGAGCGAGAGCGTGCCCCCTGCGCCGCACTCACCGGGACCCCCAATCTCCATCTAACAGCTCCGGGTGGACGATGCTGAAGGCAGACAGTTTTGTGATTGCGTTCAGCATCTCGCACAGGTGGAATCCGTTTTGATGCATTATTCACGCGAGTGAAAAAAAACTGAAGATTTACAAACAACATCTCCGGCAACCATCAGTGAAAAACGTATCGGGTCACCCCCACCCCAACCGGGTCCACCCCATCCGGGTGAAGCCCCACCCCATCCGGGTGAAGCGCCACCCCATCCGGGTGAAGCGCCACCCCATCCGGGCCACCCTCACCCCATCCAGGTGAAGCGCCATTCACATCTCTGGGGTCAGGGCTGCGTGAAAAATATATGGAATATAGAAAAACAAGGCTGATATAAATGAATGGCTTCGGATTCCGCGCGGTCACTTCACGCATCGCACCGGGACGGAAAACTCGCTCATGTGAAAGGGGCGGAGTCACATCCTGCAGATCTTAAAGGGAACCTGTCACCAGGATTGTGTACAGAGCTGAGGACATGGGCTGCTAGATGGCCGCCAGCACATCTGCAATACCCAGTCCCCATAGCTCTGTGTGCTTTTATTGTGTATAAAAGCCGATTTGATAGATATGTAAATGAACCCGAGGTGAGTCCTGTATGTGAGAGGAGTCGGGGACAGGACTCATCTCAGGTTAATTTTCATATCTATCAAATCGATTTTATACACAATAAAAGCACACAGAGCTATGGGGACTGGGTATTGCGGATGTGCTGGCGGCCGTCTAGCAGCCCATGTCCTCAGCTCTGTACACAATCCCGGGGACAGGTTCCCTTTAATGTCCGCAGAAAGAGCGCAAGGTCACGTCTCAATCCGCAGTTCTGCATCGTTTTACAGTCTTCGGGGTCCTCCTATTTCAAGGGGTCAATATTTGAGGTCATCATAGGTCAGGGGTCAATATTTCAGGGTCGTCACATTTTAGTAGTCAGCATTTGGGGTCATCCTATATCGGGGTCATCTCGTATTTAAGGGTCAGAGTATCAGGGTTCTCTCCTCGTATTTGGGGGTCAGTACTCGGGGTCTCCTGGTATTTGGGGGTCAGTACTCGGAGTCTCCTGGTATTTGGGGGTCAGTACTCGGGGTCTCCTCGTATTTGGGGGTCAGTACTCGGGGTCTCCCCGTATTTGGGGGTCAGTAGTCGGGGTCTCCCCGTATTTGGGGGTCAGTAGTCAGGGTCTCCCCGTATTTGGGGGTCAGTAGTCGGGGTCTCCCCGTATTTGGGGGTCAGTACTCGGGGTCTCCCAGTATTTGGGGGTCAGCACTCGGGGTCTCCCCGTATTTGGGGGTCAGCAGTCGGGGTCTCACCTTCCTCGGCGTCGCTGCGGGTCGCCGCCTCCAGCAGGGTGACATTGTGGGGGAAGCCCACCCTCCGAGGTTCCCTGCTCCCCGCTTTCTTCGGGCGCCCCTTCCTGCCGGGCGCCTCCTTCTCGCCCTGCGCCCACTTCTTCAGCTGCTGCGCCCGTCTCTTCTGCGCATGCTTCAGCCGCTCCTGCGTGCTCATCCGGCTGACGGCCGGCATCTCCGCCAGCAGCTCCAGGTGCTCCGCCATGACGGCTCCGGACCCACTACCTGCAGCAGCCCCGCATGTCGCCGGCGGTCCCCTGAGCCGCCATCTGCCGCCCGTGACCCGGGGAGGAGGAGGAGCAGGCGGTCAGCTGCGGCCCTGACACCGAGCGACACCGGGAATGTGAGCCGTTTCCTGAAGCCGGCCCCGCCCCCATAGCCCAGGAAACGGGGCGGGGTCGGAGTTATGAGGAAGGATGAACGAAAGGGGTGGAGTCTGACGACAGTGGGCGAGGTCACAAAGAAAAAGGGAAACGCGAAGTAGGCGGGGTCAGGGGAAAAAAGATCGAAAAGAGGAGGAGCGAAGAGGTGAAGGGCGGGGCGAGAGCGAATACTAAGGAGCAACTATAGCAAGGAGGGCGGGGAAAGCAAAGACATAACGGAGAGAGGGGCGGAGACCGAGCGGCGCCTGATAGACCGGCACCGGAGAACGGACCCAGGATCTGGACAGCACTCTGAGCCGGCTCCACAGAATGCTGTAATCAGTGGACGGAGCTGTGGAACATTCAGCATCTTTATCAGTCATCATGGTTTAACTATGTGTCCGCAAAAATGTCGGCCGTCCGTGATTTGGGATAAGTTGATCAGAAAAATTCTGGTTGGCAACAATAATGGGCAATGCACCCCATTAGTGCCCCCCAGTAAGAATAATGCCCCCCCCCCCTCTAGATGTGCAAAGCCGGTAGATAGACCCCGAAAGACTGTCAGCAAAAGGTGGTCCGGGGGCTGAATACTAATGTACGCCGCACTGTCCATATACTGCAGAGTATGGCCTCATGCACCCCACCGCGCCGGTTATTGTGGAAGCCGCCCGTGTTGCCTTCCGCAATTTGCGGAACGGAACGGGCGCCGGCAATATAAATGCCTATTATAAGTATATAAGTGATGAGAATGTCTGTACAGTGCTGTGGAATATGTCAGTGATATATAAGGGATGAGAATGTCTGTACAGCGCTGTGGAATATGTCAGTGATATATAAGTGATGAGAATGTCTGTACAGCGCTGTGGAATATGTCAGTGATATATAAGTGATGAGAATGTCTGTACAGTGCTGTGGAATATGTCAGTGATATATAAGTGATGAGAATGTCTGTACAGCGCTGTGGAATATGTCAGTGATATATAAGTGATGAGAATGTCTGTACAGCGCTGTGGAATATGTCAGTGATATATATGTGATGAGAATATCTGTACAGTGCTGTGGAATATGTCAGTGATATATAAGGGATGAGAATGTCTGTACAGCGCTGTGGAATATGTCAGTGATATATAAGTGATGAGAATATCTGTACAGCGCTGTGGAATATGTCAGTGATATATAAGTGATGAGAATATCTGTACAGTGCTGTGGAATATGTCAGTGATATATAAGGGATGAGAATGTCTGTACAGCGCTGTGGAATATGTCAGTGATATATAAGTGATGAGAATATCTGTACAGTGCTGTGGAATATGTCAGTGATATATAAGGGATGAGAATGTCTGTACAGCGCTGTGGAATATGTCAGTGATATTTAAGGGATGAGAATGTCTGTACAGCTCTGTGGAATATGTCAGTGATATATAAGGGATGAGAATGTCTGTACAGCGCTGTGGAATATGTCAGTGATATATAAGTGATGAGAATGTCTGTACAGCGCTGTGGAATATGTCAGTGATATATAAGGGATGAGAATGTCTGTACAGCGCTGTGGAATATGTCAGTGATATATAAGGGATGAGAATGTCTGTACAGCGCTGTGGAATATGTCAGTGATATATAAGGGATGAGAATGTCTGTACAGCGCTGTGGAATATGTCAGTGATATTTAAGGGATGAGAATGTCTGTACAGCTCTGTGGAATATGTCAGTGATATATAAGGGATGAGAATGTCTGTACAGAGCTGTGGAATATGTCAGTGATATATAAGTGATGAGAATATCTGTACAGCGCTGTGGAATATGTCAGTGATATTTAAGGGATGAGAATGTCTGTACAGCTCTGTGGAATATGTCAGTGATATATAAGGGATGAGAATGTCTGTACAGCGCTGTAGAATATGTCAGTGATATATAAGTGATGAGAATGTCTGTACAGTGCTGTGGAATATGTCAGTGATATATAAGGGATGAGAATGTCTGTACAGCGCTGTGGAATATGTCAGTGATATATAAGTGATGAGAATGTCTGTACAGCGCTGTGGAATATGTCAGTGATATATAAGGGATGAGAATGTCTGTACAGCGCTGTGGAATATGTCAGTGATATATAAGGGATGAGAATGTCTGTACAGCGCTGTGGAATATGTCAGTGATATATAAGGGATGAGAATGTCTGTACAGCGCTGTGGAATATGTCAGTGAAATATAAGTGATGAGAATGTCTGTACAGAGCTGTGGAATATGTCAGTGATATATAAGGGATGAGAATGTCTGTACAGCGCTGTGGAATATGTCAGTGATATATAAGGGATGAGAATGTCTGTACAGCGCTGTGGAATATGTCAGTGAAATATAAGTGATGAGAATGTCTGTACAGCGCTGTGGAATATGTCAGTGATATATAAGTGATGGGAATGTCTGTACAGCGCTGTGGAATATGTCAGTGATATATAAGTGATGAGAATGTCTGTACAGCGCTGTGGAATATGTCAGTGATATATAAGTGATGAGAATGTCTGTACAGCGCTGTGGAATATGTCAGTGATATATAAGGGATGGGAATGTCTGTACAGCGCTGTGGAATAAGTCAGTGATATATAAGGGATGAGAATGTCTGTACAGCGCTGTGGAATATGTCAGTGATATATAAGTGATGAGAATGTCTGTACAGCGCTGTGGAATATGTCAGTGATATATAAGGGATGGGAATGTCTGTACAGCGCTGTGGAATATGTCAGTGATATATAAGTGATGAGAATGTCTGTACAGCGCTGTGGAATATGTCAGTGATATATAAGTGATGAGAATGTCTGTACAGGAATATGTCAGTGATATATAAGGGATGGGAATGTCTGTACAGCGCTGTGGAATATGTCAGTGATATATAAGGGATGAGAATGTCTGTACAGCGCTGTGGAATATGTCAGTGATATATAAGTGATGGGAATGTCTGTACAGCGCTGTGGAATATGTCAGTGATATATAAGTGATGAGAATGTCTGTACAGCGCTGTGGAATATGTCAGTGATATATAAGTGATGAGAATGTCTGTACAGCGCTGTGGAATATGTCAGTGATATATAAGTGATGAGAATGTCTGTACAGCGCTGTGGAATATGTCAGTGATATATAAGTGATGAGAATGTCTGTACAGCGCTGTGGAATATGTCAGTGATATATAAGGGATGAGAATGTCTGTACAGCGCTGTGGACTATGTCAGTGATATATAAGTGATGAGAATGTCTGTACAGCGCTGTGGAATATGTCAGTGATATATAAGAGATGAGAATGTCTGTACAGCGCTGTGGAATATGTCAGTGATATATAAGTGATGAGAATGTCTGTACAGTGCTGTGGAATATGTCAGTGATATATAAGGGATGAGAATGTGTATAGCGCTGTGGAATATGTCAGTGATATATCAGTGATGAGAATGTCTGTACAGCGCTGTGGAATATGTCAGTGATATATAAGAGATGAGAATGTCTGTACAGCGCTGTGGAATATGTCAGTGATATATAAGTGATGGGAATGTCTGTACAGCGCTGTGGAATATGTCAGTGATATATAAGTGATGAGAATGTCTGTACAGCGCTGTGGAATATGTCAGTGATATATAAGTGATGGGAATGTCTGTACAGCGCTGTGGAATATGTCAGTGATATATAAGTGATGAGAATGTCTGTACAGCGCTGTGGAATATGTCAGTGATATATAAGTGATGAGAATGTCTGTACAGCGCTGTGGAATATGTCAGTGATATATAAGGGATGAGAATGTCTGTACAGCGCTGTGGAATATGTCAGTGATATATAAGGGATGAGAATGTCTGTATAGCGCTGTGGAATATGTCAGTGATATATAAGGGATGAGAATGTCTGTACAGCGCTGTGGAATATGTCAGTGATATATCAGTGATGAGAATGTCTGTACAGCGCTGTGGAATATGTCAGTGATATATAAGAGATGAGAATGTCTGTACAGCGCTGTGGAATATGTCAATGATATATAAGTGATGAGAATGTCTGTACAGCGCTGTGGAATATGTCAGTGATATATAAGTGATGAGAATGTCTGTACAGCGCTGTGGAATATGTCAGTGATATATCAGTAATGAGAATGTCTGTACAGGAATATGTCAGTGATATATAAGGGATGAGAATGTCTGTACAGCGCTGTGGAATATGTCAGTGATATATAAGGGATGAGAATGTCTGTACAGCGCTGTGGAATATGTCAGTGATATATAAGGGATGAGAATGTCTGTACAGCGCTGTGGAATATGTCAGTGATATATAAGTGATGAGAATGTCTGTACAGCGCTGTGGAATATGTCAGTGATATATAAGTGATGAGAATGTCTGTACAGCGCTGTGGAATATGTCAGTGATATATAAGTGATGAGAATGTCTGTACAGCGCTGTGGAATATGTCAGTGATATATAAGAGATGAGAATGTCTGTACAGCGCTGTGGAATATGTCAGTGATATATAAGAGATGAGAATGTCTGTACAGCGCTGTGGAATATGTCAGTGATATATAAGTGATGAGAATGTCTGTACAGCGCTGTGGAATATGTCAGTGATATATAAGTGATGGGAATGTCTGTACAGTGCTGTGGAATATGTCAGTGATATATAAGTGATGAGAATGTCTGTACAGCGCTGTGGAATATGTCAGTGATATATAAGTGATGAGAATGTCTGTACAGCGCTGTGGAATATGTCAGTGATATATAAGTGATGGGAATGTCTGTACAGCGCTGTGGAATATGTCAGTGATATATAAGTGATGAGAATGTCTGTACAGCGCTGTGGAATATGTCAGTGATATATAAGTGATGAGAATGTCTGTACAGCGCTGTGGAATATGTCAGTGATATATAAGGGATGAGAATGTCTGTACAGCGCTGTGGAATATGTCAGTGATATATAAGGGATGAGAATGTCTGTATAGCGCTGTGGAATATGTCAGTGATATATAAGGGATGAGAATGTCTGTACAGCGCTGTGGAATATGTCAGTGATATATCAGTGATGAGAATGTCTGTACAGCGCTGTGGAATATGTCAGTGATATATAAGAGATGAGAATGTCTGTACAGCGCTGTGGAATATGTCAATGATATATAAGTGATGAGAATGTCTGTACAGCGCTGTGGAATATGTCAGTGATATATAAGTGATGAGAATGTCTGTACAGCGCTGTGGAATATGTCAGTGATATATCAGTAATGAGAATGTCTGTACAGGAATATGTCAGTGATATATAAGGGATGAGAATGTCTGTACAGCGCTGTGGAATATGTCAGTGATATATAAGGGATGAGAATGTCTGTACAGCGCTGTGGAATATGTCAGTGATATATAAGGGATGAGAATGTCTGTACAGCGCTGTGGAATATGTCAGTGATATATAAGTGATGAGAATGTCTGTACAGCGCTGTGGAATATGTCAGTGATATATAAGTGATGAGAATGTCTGTACAGCGCTGTGGAATATGTCAGTGATATATAAGTGATGAGAATGTCTGTACAGCGCTGTGGAATATGTCAGTGATATATAAGAGATGAGAATGTCTGTACAGCGCTGTGGAATATGTCAGTGATATATAAGAGATGAGAATGTCTGTACAGCGCTGTGGAATATGTCAGTGATATATAAGTGATGAGAATGTCTGTACAGCGCTGTGGAATATGTCAGTGATATATAAGTGATGGGAATGTCTGTACAGTGCTGTGGAATATGTCAGTGATATATAAGTGATGAGAATGTCTGTACAGCGCTGTGGAATATGTCAGTGATATATAAGTGATGGGAATGTCTGTAAAGCTCTGTGGAATATGTCAGTGATATATAAGTGATGAGAATGTCTGTACAGCGCTGTGGGATATGTCAGTGATATATAAGGGATGAGAATGTCTGTACAGTGCTGTGGAATATGTCAGTGATATATAAGTGATGAGAATGTCTGTACAGCGCTGTGGAATATGTCAGTGATATATAAGTGATGAGAATGTCTGTACAGCGCTGTGGAATATGTCAGTGATATATAAGTGATGAGAATGTCTGTACAGCGCTGTGGAATATGTCAGTGATATATAAGGGATGAGAATGTCTGTACAGGAATATTTCAGTGATATATAAGGGATGAGAATGTCTGTACAGCGCTGTGGAATATGTCAGTGATATATAAGGGATGAGAATGTCTGTACAGGAATATGTCAGTGATATATAAGGGATGAGAATGTCTGTACAATGCTGTGGAATATGTCAGTGATATATAAGGGATGAGAATGTCTGTACAGCGCTGTGGAATATGTCAGTGATATATAAGTGATGGGAATGTCTGTACAGGAATATGTCAGTGATATATAAGTGATGAGAATGTCTGTACAGTGCTGTGGAATATATCAGTAATATATAAGTGATGAGAATGTCTGTACAGCGCTGTGGAATATGTCAGTGATATATAAGTAATAGGAATGTCTGTACAGCGCTGTGGAATATGTCAGTGATATATAAGTGATGAGAATGTCTGTACAGCGCTGTGGAATATGTCTGTGATATATAAGTGATGAGAATGTCTGTACAGATCTGTGGGATATGTCAGTGATATATAAGTGATGAGAATGTCTGTACAGCGCTGTGGAATATGTCAGTGATATATAAGTGATGAGAATGTCTGTACAGCGCTGTGGAATATGTCAGTGATATATAAGTGATGAGAATGTCTGTACAGCGCTGTGGAATATGTCAGTGATATATAAGTGATGAGAATGTCTGTACAGTGCTGTGGAATATGTCAGTGATATATAAGTTATGGGAATCTCTGTACAGCGCTGTGGAATATGTCAGTGATATATAAGTGATGGGAATGTCTGTACAGCGCTGTGGAATATGTCAGTGATATATAAGTGATGAGAATGTCTGTACAGCGCTGTGGAATATGTCAGTGATATATAAGGGATGAGAATGTCTGTACAGGAATATTCCAGTGATATATAAGGGATGAGAATGTCTGTACAGGAATATGTCAGTGATATATAAGGGATGATAATGTCTGTACAGCGCTGTAGAATATAACAGTAATATATAAGTGATGGGAATGTCTGTACAGCGCTGTGGAATATGTCAGTGATATATAAGTGATGAGAATGTCTGTACAGGAATATTTCAGTGATATATAAGGGATGAGAATGTCTGTACAGCGCTGTGGAATATGTCAGTGATATATAAGGGATGAGAATGTCTGTACAGGAATATGACAGTGATATATAAGGGATGAGAATGTGTGTACAGCGCTGTGGAATATGTCAGTGATATATAAGTGATGAGAATGTCTGTACAGTGCTGTGGAATATATCAGTAATATATAAGTGATGAGAATGTCTGTACAGCGCTGTGGAATATGTCAGTGATATATAAGTAATAGGAATGTCTGTACAGCGCTGTGGAATATGTCAGTGATATATAAGTAATAGGAATGTCTGTACAGCGCTGTGGAATATGTCAGTGATATATAAGTGATGAGAATGTCTGTACAGCGCTGTGGAATATGTCAGTGATATATAAGTGATGAGAACGTCTGTACAGCGCTGTGGAATATGTCAGTGATATATAAGTGATGGGAATGTCTGTGCAGCGCTGTGGAATATGTCAGTGATATATAAGGGATGAGAATGTCTGTACAGCACTGTGGAATATGTCAGTGATATATAAGTGATGAGAATGTCTGTACAGCGCTGTGGAATATGTCTGTGATATATAAGTGATGAGAATGTCTGTACAGATCTGTGGGATATGTCAGTGATATATAAGTGATGAGAATGTCTGTACAGCGCTGTGGAATATGTCAGTGATATATAAGTGATGAGAATGTCTGTACAGCGCTGTGGAATATGTCAGTGATATATAAGTGATGAGAATGTCTGTACAGCGCTGTGGAATATGTCAGTGATATATAAGTGATGAGAATGTCTGTACAGCGCTGTGGAATATGTCAGTGATATATAAGTGATGAGAATGTCTGTACAGCGCTGTGGAATATGTCAGTGATATATAAGTGATGGGAATGTCTGTACAGCGCTGTGGAATATGTCAGTGATATATAAGTGATGGGAATGTCTGTACAGCGCTGTGGAATATGTCAGTGATATATAAGTGATGAGAATGTCTGTACAGCGCTGTGGAATATGTCAGTGATATATAAGTGATGTCTGTAAAGCGCTGTGGAATATGTCAGTGATATATAAGTGATGAGAATGTCTATACAGGGGCTGTGGAATATGTCAGTGATATATAAGTGATGAGAATGTCTGTACAGCGCTGTGGAATATGTCAGTGATATATAAGGGATGGGAATGTCTGTACAGTGCTGTGGAATATGTCAGTGATATATAAGTGATGAGAATGTCTGTACAGCGCTGTGGAATATGTCAGTGATATATCGTGATGAGAATGTCTGTACAGAGCTGTAGAATATGTCAGTGATATATAAGGGATGAGAATGTCTGTACAGCGCTGTGGAATATGTCAGTGATATATAAGTGATGAGAATGTCTGTACAGCGCTGTGGAATATGTCAGTGATATATAAGTGATGGGAATGTCTGTACAGCGCTGTGGAATATGTCAGTGATATATAAGGGATGGGAATGTCTGTACAGCGCTGTGGAATATGTCAGTGATATATAAGTGATGAGAATGTCTGTACAGCGCTGTGGAATATGTCAGTGATATATAAGTGATGGGAATGTCTGTACAGTGCTGTGGAATATGTCAGTGATATATAAGTGATGAGAATGTCTGTACAGCGCTGTGGAATATGTCAGTGATATATAAGTGGTGAGAATGTCTGTACAGCGCTGTGGAATATGTCAGTGATATATAAGGGATGAGAATGTCTGTACAGCGCTGTGGAATATGTCAGTGATATATCGTGATGAGAATGTCTGTACAGAGCTGTACAATATGTCAGTGATATATAAGTGATGAGAATGTCTGTACAGCGCTGTGGAATATGTCAGTGATATATAAGTGATGAGAATGTCTGTACAGCGCTGTGGAATATGTCAGTGATATATAAGGGATGAGAATGTCTGTACAGCGCTGTGGAATATGTCAGTGATATATAAGGGATGAGAATGTCTGTACAGCGCTGTGGAATATGTCAGTGATATATCGTGATGAGAATGTCTGTACAGCGCTGTGGAATATGTCAGTGATATATAAGTGATGGTAATGTCTGTGCAGCGCTGTGGAATATGTCAGTGATATATAAGGGATGAGAATGTCTGTACAGCGCTGTGGAATATGTCAGTGATATATAAGTGATGGGAATGTCTGTACAGCGCTGTGGAATATGTCAGTGATATATAAGGGATGGGAATGTCTGTACAGCGCTGTGGAATATGTCAGTGATATATAAGTGATGAGAATGTCTGTACAGCGCTGTGGAATATGTCAGTGATATATCAGTGATGAGAATGTCTGTACAGCGCTGTGGAATATGTCAGTGATATATCAGTGATGAGAATGTCTGTACAGCGCTGTGGAATATGTCAGTGATATATAAGAGATGAGAATGTCTGTACAGCGCTGTGGAATATGTCAATGATATATAAGTGATGAGAATGTCTGTACAGCGCTGTGGAATATGTCAGTGATATATAAGTGATGAGAATGTCTGTACAGCGCTGTGGAATATGTCAGTGATATATCAGTGATGAGAATGTCTGTACAGGAATATGTCAGTGATATATAAGGGATGAGAATGTCTGTACAGCGCTGTGGAATATGTCAGTGATATATAAGTGATGAGAATGTCTGTACAGCGCTGTGGAATATGTCAGTGATATATAAGTGATGAGAATGTCTGTACAGCGCTGTGGAATATGTCAGTGATATATAAGGGATATGAATGTCTGTACAGCTCTGTGGAATATGTCAGTGATATATAAGTGATGAGAATGTCTGTACAGCGCTGTGGAATATGTCAGTGATATATAAGTGATGAGAATGTCTGTACAGCGCTGTGGAATATGTCAGTGATATATAAGGGATGAGAATGTCTGTACAGCGCTGTGGAATATGTCAGTGATATATAAGTGATGAGAATGTCTGTACAGTGCTGTGGAATATATCAGTAATATATAAGTGATGAGAATGTCTGTACAGCGCTGTGGAATATGTCAGTGATATATAAGTAATAGGAATGTCTGTACAGCGCTGTGGAATATGTCAGTGATATATAAGTAATAGGAATGTCTGTACAGCGCTGTGGAATATGTCAGTGATATATAAGTGATGAGAATGTCTGTACAGCGCTGTGGAATATGTCTGTGATATATAAGTGATGAGAATGTCTGTACAGATCTGTGGGATATGTCAGTGATATATAAGTGATGAGAATGTCTGTACAGCGCTGTGGAATATGTCAGTGATATATAAGTGATGAGAATGTCTGTACAGCGCTGTGGAATATGTCAGTGATATATAAGTGATGAGAATGTCTGTACAGCGCTGTGGAATATGTCAGTGATATATAAGTGATGAGAATGTCTGTACAGCGCTGTGGAATATGTCAGTGATATATAAGGGATGAGAATGTCTGTACAGGAATATTTCAGTGATATATAAGGGATGAGAATGTCTGTACAGCGCTGTGGAATATGTCAGTGATATATAAGGGATGAGAATGTCTGTACAGGAATATGTCAGTGATATATAAGGGATGAGAATGTCTGTACAATGCTGTGGAATATGTCAGTGATATATAAGGGATGAGAATGTCTGTACAGCGCTGTGGAATATGTCAGTGATATATAAGTGATGGGAATGTCTGTACAGGAATATGTCAGTGATATATAAGTGATGAGAATGTCTGTACAGTGCTGTGGAATATATCAGTAATATATAAGTGATGAGAATGTCTGTACAGCGCTGTGGAATATGTCAGTGATATATAAGTAATAGGAATGTCTGTACAGCGCTGTGGAATATGTCAGTGATATATAAGTGATGAGAATGTCTGTACAGCGCTGTGGAATATGTCTGTGATATATAAGTGATGAGAATGTCTGTACAGATCTGTGGGATATGTCAGTGATATATAAGTGATGAGAATGTCTGTACAGCGCTGTGGAATATGTCAGTGATATATAAGTGATGAGAATGTCTGTACAGCGCTGTGGAATATGTCAGTGATATATAAGTGATGAGAATGTCTGTACAGCGCTGTGGAATATGTCAGTGATATATAAGTGATGAGAATGTCTGTACAGTGCTGTGGAATATGTCAGTGATATATAAGTTATGGGAATCTCTGTACAGCGCTGTGGAATATGTCAGTGATATATAAGTGATGGGAATGTCTGTACAGCGCTGTGGAATATGTCAGTGATATATAAGTGATGAGAATGTCTGTACAGCGCTGTGGAATATGTCAGTGATATATAAGGGATGAGAATGTCTGTACAGGAATATTCCAGTGATATATAAGGGATGAGAATGTCTGTACAGGAATATGTCAGTGATATATAAGGGATGAGAATGTCTGTACAGCGCTGTAGAATATAACAGTAATATATAAGTGATGGGAATGTCTGTACAGCGCTGTGGAATATGTCAGTGATATATAAGTGATGAGAATGTCTGTACAGGAATATTTCAGTGATATATAAAGGATGAGAATGTCTGTACAGCGCTGTGGAATATGTCAGTGATATATAAGGGATGAGAATGTCTGTACAGGAATATGACAGTGATATATAAGGGATGAGAATGTCTGTACAGGAATATTTCAGTGATATATAAGGGATGAGAATGTCTGTACAGCGCTGTGGAATATGTCAGTGATATATAAGGGATGAGAATGTCTGTACAGGAATATGACAGTGATATATAAGGGATGAGAATGTGTGTACAGCGCTGTGGAATATGTCAGTGATATATAAGTGATGAGAATGTCTGTACAGTGCTGTGGAATATATCAGTAATATATAAGTGATGAGAATGTCTGTACAGCGCTGTGGAATATGTCAGTGATATATAAGTAATAGGAATGTCTGTACAGCGCTGTGGAATATGTCAGTGATATATAAGTAATAGGAATGTCTGTACAGCGCTGTGGAATATGTCAGTGATATATAAGTGATGAGAATGTCTGTACAGCGCTGTGGAATATGTCTGTGATATATAAGTGATGAGAATGTCTGTACAGATCTGTGGGATATGTCAGTGATATATAAGTGATGAGAATGTCTGTACAGCGCTGTGGAATATGTCAGTGATATATAAGTGATGAGAATGTCTGTACAGCGCTGTGGAATATGTCAGTGATATATAAGTGATGAGAATGTCTGTACAGCGCTGTGGAATATGTCAGTGATATATAAGTGATGAGAATGTCTGTACAGCGCTGTGGAATATGTCAGTGATATATAAGTGATGAGAATGTCTGTACAGCGCTGTGGAATATGTCAGTGATATATAAGTGATGGGAATGTCTGTACAGCGCTGTGGAATATGTCAGTGATATATAAGTGATGGGAATGTCTGTACAGCGCTGTGGAATATGTCAGTGATATATAAGTGATGAGAATGTCTGTACAGCGCTGTGGAATATGTCAGTGATATATAAGTGATGTCTGTAAAGCGCTGTGGAATATGTCAGTGATATATAAGTGATGAGAATGTCTATACAGGGGCTGTGGAATATGTCAGTGATATATAAGTGATGAGAATGTCTGTACAGCGCTGTGGAATATGTCAGTGATATATAAGTGATGAGAATGTCTGTACAGCGCTGTGGAATATGTCAGTGATATATAAGTGATGTCTGTAAAGCGCTGTGGAATATGTCAGTGATATATAAGTGATGAGAATGTCTATACAGGGGCTGTGGAATATGTCAGTGATATATAAGTGATGAGAATGTCTGTACAGCGCTGTGGAATATGTCAGTGATATATAAGGGATGGGAATGTCTGTACAGTGCTGTGGAATATGTCAGTGATATATAAGTGATGAGAATGTCTGTACAGCGCTGTGGAATATGTCAGTGATATATCGTGATGAGAATGTCTGTACAGAGCTGTAGAATATGTCAGTGATATATAAGGGATGAGAATGTCTGTACAGCGCTGTGGAATATGTCAGTGATATATAAGTGATTAGAATGTCTGTACAGCGCTGTGGAATATGTCAGTGATATATAAGTGATGGGAATGTCTGTACAGCGCTGTGATATATGTCAGTGATATATAAGGGATGGGAATGTCTGTACAGCGCTGTGGAATATGTCAGTGATATATAAGTGATGAGAATGTCTGTACAGCGCTGTGGAATATGTCAGTGATATATAAGTGATGGGAATGTCTGTACAGCGCTGTGGAATATGTCAGTGATATATAAGTGGTGAGAATGTCTGTACAGCGCTGTGGAATATGTCAGTGATATATAAGGGATGAGAATGTCTGTACAGCGCTGTGGAATATGTCAGTGATATATCGTGATGAGAATGTCTGTACAGAGCTGTAGAATATGTCAGTGATATATAAGTGATGAGAATGTCTGTACAGCGCTGTGGAATATGTCAGTGATATATAAGTGATGAGAATGTCTGTACAGCGCTGTGGAATATGTCAGTGATATATAAGGGATGAGAATGTCTGTACAGCGCTGTGGAATATGTCAGTGATATATAAGGGATGAGAATGTCTGTACAGCGCTGTGGAATATGTCAGTGATATATCGTGATGAGAATGTCTGTACAGCGCTGTGGAATATGTCAGTGATATATAAGTGATGGTAATGTCTGTGCAGCGCTGTGGAATATGTCAGTGATATATAAGGGATGAGAATGTCTGTACAGCGCTGTGGAATATGTCAGTGATATATAAGTGATGGGAATGTCTGTACAGCGCTGTGGAATATGTCAGTGATATATAAGGGATGGGAATGTCTGTACAGCGCTGTGGAATATGTCAGTGATATATAAGTGATGAGAATGTCTGTACAGCGCTGTGGAATATGTCAGTGATATATCAGTGATGAGAATGTCTGTACAGCGCTGTGGAATATGTCAGTGATATATAAGGGATGAGAATGTCTGTACAGGAATATGTCAGTGATATATAAGTGATGAGAATGTCTGTACAGCGCTGTGGAATATGTCAGTGATATATAAGTGATGAGAATGTCTGTACAGCGCTGTGGAATATGTCAGTGATATATAAGGGATGAGAATATCTGTACAGGAATATTTCAGTGATATATAAGGGATGAGAATGTCTGTACAGCGCTGTGGAATATGTCAGTGATATATAAGTGATGAGAATGTCTGTACAGCGCTGTGGAATATATCAGTGATATATAAGGGATGAGAATGTCTGTACAGCGCTGTGGATTATGTCAGTGATATATAAGTGATGAGAATGTCTGTACAGCGCTGTGGAATATGTCAGTGATATATAAGTGATGAGAATGTCTGTACAGCGCTGTGGAATATGTCAGTGATATATAAGTGATGAGAATGTCTGTACAGCTCTGTGGAATATGTCAGTGATATATAAGTGATGAGAATGTCTGTACAGCTCTGTGTAATATATCAGTAATATATAAGTGATGAGAATGTCTGACCAGCGCTGTGGAATATGTCAGTGATATATAAGTGATGAGAATGTCTGTACAGCGCTGTGGAATATGTCAGTGATATATAAGGGATGAGAATGTCTGTACAGGAATATTTCAGTGATATATAAGGGATGAGAATGTGTGTACAGCGCTGTGGAATATGTCAGTGATATATAAGTGATGAGAATGTCTGTACAGCGCTGTGGAATATGTCAGTGATATATAAGTGATGAGAATGTCTGTACAGCGCTGTGGAATATGTCAGTGATATATAAGGGATGAGAATGTCTGTACAGGAATATGTCAGTGATATATAAGGGATGAGAATGTCTGTACAGCTCTGTGGAATATGTCAGTGATATATAAGTGATGAGAATGTCTGTACAGAGCTGTGGAATATGTCAGTGATATATAAGTGATGAGAATGTCTGTACAGCGCTGTGGAATATGTCAGTGATATATAAGTGATGAGAATGTCTGTACAGCGCTGTGGAATATGTCAGTGATATATAAGTGATGAGAATGTCTGTACAGCGCTGTGGGATATGTCAGTGATATATAAGTGATGAGAATGTCTGTACAGGAATATGTCAGTGATATATAAGGGATATGAATGTCTGTACAGCTCTGTGGAATATGTCAGTGATATATAAGTGATGAGAATGTCTGTACAGCGCTGTGGAATATGTCAGTGATATATAAGTGATGAGAATGTCTGTACAGCGCTGTGGAATATGTCAGTGATATATAAGTGATGAGAATGTCTGTACAGCGCTGTGGAATATGTCAGTGATATATAAGGGATGAGAATGTCTGTACAGCGCTGTGGAATATGTCAGTGATATATAAGGGATGAGAATGTCTGTACAGGAATATGTCAGTGATATATAAGGGATGAGAATGTCTGTACAGCGCTGTGGAATATGTCAGTGATATATAAGGGATGAGAATGTCTGTACAGAAATATGTCAGTGATATATAAGGGATGAGAATGTCTGTACAGCTCTGTGGAATATGTCAGTGATATATAAGTGATGAGAATGTCTGTACAGCGCTGTGGAATATGTCAGTGATATATAAGGGATGAGAATGTCTGTACAGGAATATTTCAGTGATATATAAGGGATGAGAATGTCTTTACAGCGCTGTGGAATATGTCAGTGATATATAAGGGATGAGAATGTCTGTACAGGAATATGTCAGTGATATATAAGGGATGAGAATGTCTGTACAATGCTGTGGAATATGTCAGTGATATATAAGGGATGAGAATGTCTGTACAGCGCTGTGGAATATGTCAGTGATATATAAGTGATGGGAATGTCTGTACAGGAATATGTCAGTGATATATAAGGGATGAGAATGTCTGTACAGCTCTGTGGAATATGTCAGTGATATATAAGTGATGAGAATGTCTGTACAGCGCTGTGGAATATGTCAGTGATATATAAGTAATAGGAATGTCTGTACAGCGCTGTGGAATATGTCAGTGATATATAAGTGATGAGAATGTCTGTACAGCTCTGTGGAATATGTCAGTGATATATAAGTGATGAGAATGTCTGTACAGCGCTGTGGAATATGTCAGTGATATATAAGTGATGAGAATGTCTGTACAGCGCTGTGGAATATGTCAGTGATATATATGTGATGAGAATGTCTGTACAGCGCTGTGGAATATGTCAGTGATATATAAGTGATGAGAATGTCTGTACAGCGCTGTGGAATATGTCAGTGATATATAAGGGATGAGAATGTCTGTACAGCGCTGTGGAATATGTCAGTGATATATCAGTGATGAGAATGTCTGTACAGCGCTGTGGAATATGTCAGTGATATATAAGAGATGAGAATGTCTGTACAGCGCTGTGGAATATGTCAGTGATATATAAGTGATGAGAATGTCTGTACAGCGCTGTGGAATATGTCAGTGATATATATGTGATGAGAATGTCTGTACAGCGCTGTGGAATATGTCAGTGATATATAAGTGATGAGAATGTCTGTACAGCGCTGTGGAATATGTCAGTGATATATAAGGGATGGGAATGTCTGTACAGCGCTGTGGAATATGTCAGTGATATAGAAGTGATGAGAATGTCTGTACAGCGCTGTGGAATATGTCAGTGATATATAAGTGATGAGAATGTCTGTACAGCGCTGTGGAATATGTCAGTGATATATAAGGGATGAGAATGTCTGTACAGCGCTATGGAATATGTCAGTGATATATCAGTGATGAGAATGTCTGTACAGCGCTGTGGAATATGTCAGTGATATATATGTGATGAGAATGTCTGTACAGCGCTGTGGGATATGTCAGTGATATATAAATGATGAGAATGTCTGTACAGCGCTGTGGAATATGTCAGTGATATATAAGGGATGAGAATGTCTGTACAGCGCTGTGGAATATGTCAGTGATATATAAGGGATGAGAATGTCTGTACAGGAATATGTCAGTGATATATAAGGGATGAGAATGTCTGTACAGCGCTGTGGAATATGTCAGTGATATATAAGGGATGAGAATGTCTGTACAGAAATATGTCAGTGATATATAAGGGATGAGAATGTCTGTACAGCTCTGTGGAATATGTCAGTGATATATAAGTGATGAGAATGTCTGTACAGCGCTGTGGAATATGTCAGTGATATATAAGGGATGAGAATGTCTGTACAGGAATATTTCAGTGATATATAAGGGATGAGAATGTCTTTACAGCGCTGTGGAATATGTCAGTGATATATAAGGGATGAGAATGTCTGTACAGGAATATGTCAGTGATATATAAGGGATGAGAATGTCTGTACAATGCTGTGGAATATGTCAGTGATATATAAGGGATGAGAATGTCTGTACAGCGCTGTGGAATATGTCAGTGATATATAAGTGATGGGAATGTCTGTACAGGAATATGTCAGTGATATATAAGGGATGAGAATGTCTGTACAGCTCTGTGGAATATGTCAGTGATATATAAGTGATGAGAATGTCTGTACAGCGCTGTGGAATATGTCAGTGATATATAAGTAATAGGAATGTCTGTACAGCGCTGTGGAATATGTCAGTGATATATAAGTGATGAGAATGTCTGTACAGCTCTGTGGAATATGTCAGTGATATATAAGTGATGAGAATGTCTGTACAGCGCTGTGGAATATGTCAGTGATATATAAGTGATGAGAATGTCTGTACAGCGCTGTGGAATATGTCAGTGATATATATGTGATGAGAATGTCTGTACAGCGCTGTGGAATATGTCAGTGATATATAAGTGATGAGAATGTCTGTACAGCGCTGTGGAATATGTCAGTGATATATAAGGGATGAGAATGTCTGTACAGCGCTGTGGAATATGTCAGTGATATATCAGTGATGAGAATGTCTGTACAGCGCTGTGGAATATGTCAGTGATATATAAGAGATGAGAATGTCTGTACAGCGCTGTGGAATATGTCAGTGATATATAAGTGATGAGAATGTCTGTACAGCGCTGTGGAATATGTCAGTGATATATATGTGATGAGAATGTCTGTACAGCGCTGTGGAATATGTCAGTGATATATAAGTGATGAGAATGTCTGTACAGCGCTGTGGAATATGTCAGTGATATATAAGGGATGGGAATGTCTGTACAGCGCTGTGGAATATGTCAGTGATATAGAAGTGATGAGAATGTCTGTACAGCGCTGTGGAATATGTCAGTGATATATAAGTGATGAGAATGTCTGTACAGTGCTGTGGAATATGTCAGTGATATATAAGTGATGAGAATGTCTGTACAGTGCTGTGGAATATGTCAGTGATATATAAGTGATGAGAATGTCTGTACAGCGCTGTGGAATATGTCAGTGATATATAAGTGATGAGAATGTCTGTACAGTGCTGTGGAATATGTCAGTGATATATAAGTGATGAGAATGTCTGTACAGCGCTGTGGAATATGTCAGTGATATATAAGTGATGAGAATGTCTGTACAGCGCTGTGGAATATGTCAGTGATGTATAAGTGATGATGTCTGTACAGCGCTGTGGAATATGCCAGTGATATATAAGTGATGAGAATGTCTGTACAGCGCTGTGAAATATGTCAGTGATATATAAGTGATGAGAATGTCTGTACAGCGCTGTGGAATATGTCAGTGATATATAAGTGTGTAAATAAATACGAATTGTATACATTTACAGGAACTACTGAACTGAAACCTATTGCTCAGGCAGTTTCCCAAATAACCAGAATACAATGCATTAGGAAATTATGGAGTCGTCCTCCTTCTCCCTCCCATGGAAACCACGGTCAGTATATTATTTGTTTGTGTTGGGTATTGATTGCTTATACCACTCTGATTGCTGTTGGTGATACGTATCGGGATGCTCCCAAGTTGGAGTCACGTAGTTTGGACCATACCTGATGGGGGACCCAGTATGTGTCCTGGCTGTGTGTGAGATGAGTATCAGATTTCTACTACTGACCTGCCATAGATGATGGCGCCATACCCTGTAGTATTAGCACTTTATTAGGTGGTACTTGCTGGTGTGCATATATGATTTGTATATGTAACATAAGTTGATAGTGTCTGTGTGTGTGTGGGGGGGGGGGGATTTTGGCTCTACAGTTCTTACCCGTGGATATATAAGATATATTGTGCTTTTGTGAAATATTGTATTGATATGTTTATGTGCAATAAAGTTTATTTTTCTATATTACATGTGTGGTTCATGGTTGTTGTTATTTAGTGCATTAGGAAAGTCCTCACACCCCTCACTGTCCTCACATTCTGTCCTCTCCCTCCTTGTGCTATCAGTTCTCGCATCATATACAGTGCATTGAGAAAGTCCTCACACCCCTCACTGTCCTCACATTCTGTCCTCTCCCTCCTTGTGCTATCAGTTCTCGCATCATATACAGTGCATTGAGAAAGTCCTCACACCCCTCACATTCTGCCCTCAGTCCCCAGAATAAGAAGGTGAGAAATCTTCACTGATTTACTGAGAAAAACCTCACAATGACATAAGTCTTCAGCCCCTTTACTCAGGACATAAGTCTTCATTTCCTTTACTCAGGACATAAACCTTCAGCCCCTTTACTCAGGACATAAGTCTTCATTTCCTTTACTCAGGACATAAGTCTTCAGCCCCTTTACTCAGGACATAAGTCTTCATCCCCTTTACTCGGGACATAAGTCTTCAGCCCCTTTACTCAGGACATAAGTCTTCATTTCCTTTACTCAGGACATAAGTCTTCAGCTCCTTTACTCGGGACATAAGTCTTCAGCCCCTTTACTCAGGACATAAGTCTTCAGCCCCTTTACTCAGGACATAAGTCTTCATTTCCTTTACTCAGGACATAAGTCTTCAGCCCCTTTACTCGGGACATAAGTCTTCAGCCCCTTTACTCAGGACATACGTCTTCAGCCCCTTTACTCAGGACATAAGTCTTCATTTCCTTTACTCAGGACATAAGTCTTCAGCTCCTTTACTCGGGACATAAGTCTTCAGCCCCTTTACTCAGGACATAAGTCTTCATCCCCTTTACTCGGGACATAAGTCTTCAGCCCCTTTACTCAGGACATAAGTCTTCATTTCCTTTACTCAGGACATAAGTCTTCAGCTCCTTTACTCGGGACATAAGTCTTCAGCCCCTTTACTCAGGACATAAGTCTTCATCCCCTTTACTCAGGACATAAGTCTTCAGCCCCTTTACTCAGGACATAAGTCTTCAGCCCCTTTACTCAGGACATAAGTCTTCAGCCCCTTTACTCGGGACATAAGTCTTCGGCCCCTTTACTCGGGACACAAGTCTTCAGCCCCTTTACTCGGGACACAAGTCTTCAGCCCCTTTACTCAGGACATAAGTCTTCAGCCCCTTTACTCGGGACATAAGTCTTCAGCCCCTTTACTCGGGACATAAGTCTTCATCCCCTTTACTCGGGACATAAGTCTTCAGCCCCTTTACTCAGAACATAAGTCTTCAGCCCCTTTACTCAGGACATACGTCTTCAGCCCCTTTACTCAGGACATAAGTCTTCGGCCCCTTTACTCGGGACACAAGTCTTCAGCCTCTTTACTCGGGACATAAGTCTTCAGCCCCTTTACTCGGGACATAAGTCTTCAGCCCCTTTACTCGGGACATAAGTCTTCAGCCCCTTTACTCGGGACATAAGTCTTCAGCCCCTTTACTCAGGACATAAGTCTTCAGCCCCTTTGCTCTGGTTCCTCCCATTTCTCTGATCATCTCTGAGACGTTCTACACCCTGATTGGAGTCACCTGTGATAAATTCTGTGGCTTGGAGCTGATTTGGAAGGACACAGCCCTGTCTATATAAGATCTCACAGCTGAAAATGCATCAGAGAAGAAACCAAGCCATGAGGAGGAGAGAACTGCCTGTAGAGCTCAGAGACAGGATTGTATGGAGGCTCACACAATATGCAGATTAGATCATCCTGGAGTGCCGCTGATCCTTCCCCTGATCCTGCAGAGCATCCTGACCTAGTTCTGCTCATACAGCTGGAAGGCTGTTACAGTGTATCAGTGCAGATAGAGGTGATTGCTAAGGACAAGGATGGACCCTCAGACGCGGGGAACACACTGCACCCCAGCCATCTCTCATCCTTTATAATGAAGCCTTTAGGCAGCTGTGGAACGTGCAACCACCTTTCTTTGCAAGCGCCGCTTATCTCCCCTTGCAGCAGTTGTATCTTTGCAGATCTGTCACCCTCAAGTTTCCACTCCTAATCCAGCTGTCAGCGGATGAAGCAGCCACATGTGACCTGAAGCTGGAGATGACTAGTACTGGGGGAGGTGTAGCTGGAGATTACTAGTACTGGAGGGAGATGTAGCAAGAGATGACTAGTACTGGAGGGAGATGTAGATGGAGATGACTAGAACTGGAGGGAGGTGTAGCTGGAGTTGACTAGTACTGGAGGGAGATGTAGCTGGAGATGACTAGTACTGGAGAGAGGTGTAGCTGGAGATGACTAGTACTGGAGGGAGGTGTAGCTGGAGATGACTAGTACTGGAGGGAGATGTAGCTGGAGATGACTAGTACTGGGGGAGGTGTAGCTGGAGATGACTAGTAGTGGAGGAAGGTGTAGCTGGAGATGACTAGTAGTGGGGGAGATGTAGCTGGAGATGACTAGTACTGGGGGAGGTGTAGCTAAAGATGACTAGTAGTGGAGGAAGGTGTAGCTGGAGATGACTAGTACTGGAGGGAGGTGTAGCTGGAGATGACTAGTACTGGAGGAGGTGTAGCTGGAGATGACTAGTACTGGGGGAGATGTAGCTGGAGATGACTAGTACCGGAGGGTGGTGTAGCTGGAGATGACTAGTACTGGAGGGAGGTGTAGCTGGAGATGACTAGTACTGGAGGGAGGTATAGCTGGAGATGACTAGTACTGGAGGGAGGTGTAGTTGGAGATGACTAGTACTAGAGGGTGGTGTAGCTGGAGATAACTAGTACTAGAGGGAGATGTAGCTGGAGATGACTAGTACTGGAGGGAGATGTAGCTAGAGATGACTAGTACTGGAGGGAGGTGTAGCTTGAGATGACTAATACTAGAGGGACATGTAGCTGGAGATGACTAGTACTGGAGGGAGGTGTAGCTGGAGATGACTAGTACTGGAGGGAGATGTAGCTGGAGATGACTAGTGCTGGAGGGAGGTGTAGATGGAGATGACTAGTACTGGAGGGAGGTGTAGCTGCAGATGACTAGTACAGGAGGGAGGTGTAGCTGGAGATGACTAGTACTGGAGGGAGATGTAGCTGGAGATGACTAGTACTGGAGGGAGATGTAGCTGGAGATGACTAGTACTGGAGGGAGATGTAGCTGGAGATGACTAGTACTGGAGGGAGGTGTAGCTGGAGATGACTAGTACTGGAGGGAGGTGTAGCTGGAGATGACAAGTACTGGAGGGAGATGTAGCTGGAGATGACTAGTACTGGAGGATGATGTAGCAAGAGATTACTAGTACTGGAGGGAGATGTAGATGGAGATGACTAGTACTGGAGGGAGGTGTAGCTGGAGATGATTAGTACTGGAGGGAGGTGTAGCTGGAGATGACTAGTACTGGAGGAGGTGTAGCTGGAGATGACTAGTACTGGAGGGAGATGTAGCTGGAGATGACTAGTACTGGAGGGAGATGTAGCTGGAGATGACTAGTGCTGGAGGGAGGTGTAGCTGGAGATGACTAGTACTGGAGGGAGGTGTAGCTGGAGATGACTAGTACTGGAGGGAGATGTAGCTGGAGATGACTAGTACTGGAGGGAGGTGTAGCTAGAGATTACTAGTACTGGAGGGAGGTATAGCTGGAGATGACTAGTAGTGGGGGAGGTGTAGTTGGAGATGACTAGTAGTGGGGGAGGTGTAGCTGGAGATGACTAGTACTGGAGGGAGATGTAGCTGGAGATGACTAGTACTGGAGGGAGATGTAGCTGGAGATGACTAGTACTGGAGGGAGGTGTAGCTAGAGATTACTAGTACTGGAGGGAGGTATAGCTGGAGATGACTAGTAGTGGGGGAGGTGTAGTTGGAGATGACTAGTACTGGAGGGAGATGTAGCTGGAGATGACTAGTACTGGAGGGAGATGTAGCTGGAGATGACTAGTACTGGGGGAGGTGTAGCTGGAGATGATTAGTAGTGGAGGGAGGTGTAGCTGGAGATGACTAGTACTGGAGGGAGATGTAGCTGGAGATGACTAGTACTGGAGGGAGAAGTAGCAAGAGATGACTAGTACTGGAGGGAGGTGCAGCTGGAGATGACTAGTACTGGAGGGAGATGTAGATGGAGATGACTAGTACTGGAGGGAGGTGTAGCTGCAGATGACTAGCACTGGAGGGAGGTGTAGCTGGAGATTACTAGTACTGGAGGGAGATGTAGCTGGAGATGACTAGTACTGTAGGGAGATGTAGCTGGAGATGACTAGTACTGGAGGGAGATGTAGCTGGAGATGACTAGTACTGGAGGGAGGTGTAGCTGGAGATGACTAGTACTGGAGGGAGGTGTAGCTGGAGATGACTAGTACTGGAGGGAGATGTAGCTGGAGATGACTAGTACTGGAGGGAGATGTAGCAAGAGATGACTAGTACTGGAGGGAGATGTAGATGGAGATGACTAGTACTGGAGGGAGGTGTAGCTGGAGATGATTAGTACTGGAGGGAGGTGTAGCTGGAGATGACTAGTACTGGAGGAGGTGTAGCTGGAGATGACTAGTAATGGAGGGAGATGTAGCTGGAGATGACTAGTACTGGAGGGAGATGTAGCTGGAGATGACTAGTACTGGGGGAGGTGTAGCTGGAGATGATTAGTAGTGGAGGGAGGAGTAGCTGGAGATGACTAGTACTGGAGGGAGATGTAGCTGGAGATGACTAGTACTGGAGGGAGGTGTAGCTAGAGATTACTAGTACTGGAGGGAGGTATAGCTGGAGATGACTAGTAGTGGGGGAGGTGTAGTTGGAGATGACTAGTAGTGGGGGAGGTGTAGCTGGAGATGACTAGTACTGGAGGGAGATGTAGCTGGAGATGACTAGTACTGGAGGGAGATGTAGCTGGAGATGACTAGTACTGGAGGGAGGTGTAGCTAGAGATTACTAGTACTGGAGGGAGGTATAGCTGGAGATGACTAGTAGTGGGGGAAGTGTAGTTGGAGATAACTAGTAGTGGGGGAGGTGTAGCTGGAGATGACTAGTACTGGAGGGAGATTTAGCTGGAGATGACTAGTACTGGAGGGAGATGTAGCTGGAGATGACTAGTACTGGAGGGAGGTGTAGCTGGAGATAACTAGTACTGGAGGGAGGTATAGCTGGAGATGACTAGTACTGGAGGGAGGTGTAGCTGGAGATGACTAGTACTGTAGGGAGATGTAGCTGGAGATGACTAGTACTGGAGGGAGATGTAGTTGGAGATTACTAGTACTGGAGGGTGGTGTAGCTGGAGATGACTAGTACTGGAGGGAGGTGTAGATGAAGATGACTAGTACTTGGGGAGATGTAGCTGGAGATGACTAGTACTGGAGGGAGATGTAGCTAGAGATGACTAGTACTGGAGGGAGGTGTAGCTTGAGATGACTAATACTAGAGGGAGATGTAGCTGGAGATGACTAGTACTGGAGGGAGGTGTAGCTGGAGATGACTAGTACTGGAGGGAGATGTAGCTGGAGATGACTAGTGCTGGAGGGAGGTGTAGATGGAGATGACTAGTACTGGAGGGAGGTGTAGCTGCAGATGACTAGTACTGGAGGGAGGTGTAGCTGGAGATGACTAGTACTGGAGGGAGATGTAGCTGGAGATGACTAGTACTGGAGGGAGATGTAGCTGGAGATGACTAGTACTGGAGGGAGATGTAGCTGGAGATGACTAGTACTGGAGGGAGGTGTAGCTGGAGATGACTAGTACTGGAGGGAGGTGTAGCTGGAGATGACTAGTACTGGAGGGAGATGTAGCTGGAGATGACTAGTACTGGAGGGAGATGTAGCAAGAGATGACTAGTACTGGAGGGAGATGTAGATGGAGATGACTAGTACTGGAGGAAGGTGTAGCTGGAGTTGACTAGTACTGGAGGGAGATGTAGCTGGAGATGACTAGTACTGGAGAGAGGTGTAGCTGGAGATGACTAGTACTGGAGGGAGGTGTAGCTGGAGATGACTAGTACTGGAGGGAGGTGTAGCTGGAGATGACTAGTACTGGAGGGAGATGTAGCTGGAGATGACTAGTACTGGAGGGAGATGTAGCTGGAGATGACTAGTACTGGAGGGAGATGTAGCAGGAGATGACTAGTACTGGAGGGAGATGTAGATGGAGATGACTAGTACTGGAGGGAGATGTAGCTGGAGATGACTAGTACTGGAGGGAGATGTAGCTGGAGATGACTAGTACTGGAGGTAGATGTAGCTGGAGATGACTAGTACTGGAGGGAGGTGTAGCTGGAGATGACTAGTACTGGAGGGAGGTGTAGCTGGAGATGACTAGTACTGGAGGGAGGTGTAGCTGGAGATGACTAGTACTGGAGGGAGATGTAGCTGGAGATGACTAGTACTGGAGGGAGGTATAGCTGGAGATGTCTAGTAGTGGGGAGGTGTAGTTGGAGATGACTAGTAGTGGGGGAGGTGTAGCTGGAGATGACTAGTACTGGAGGGAGATGTAGCTGGAGATGACTAGTACTGGAGGGAGATGTAGCTGGAGATGACTAGTACTGGAGGGAGGTGTAGCTGGAGATTACTAGTACTGGAGGGAGGTATAGCTGGAGATGACTAGTACTGGAGGGAGGTGTAGCTGGAGATGACTAGTACTGTAGGGAGATGTAGCTGGAGATGACTAGTACTGGAGGGAGATGTAGTTGGAGATTACTAGTACTGGAGGGTGGTGTAGCTGGAGATAAGTAGAACTGGAGGGAGGTGTAGATGAAGATGACTAGTACTGGGGGAGATGTAGCTGGAGATGACTAGTACCGGAGGGTGGAGTAGCTGGAGATGACTAGTACTGGAGGGAGGTGTAGATGAAGATGACTAGTACTGGGGGAGATGTAGCTGGAGATGACTAGTACTGGAGGGTGGTGTAGCTGGAGATGACTAGTACTGGAGGGTGGTGTAGCTGGAGATGACTAGTACTGGAGGGAGGTGTAGATGAAGATGACTAGTACTGGGGGAGATGTAGCTGGAGATGACTAGTACTGGAGGGTGGTGTAGCTGGAGATGACTAGTACTGGAGGGTGGTGTAGCTGGAGATGACTAGTACTGGAGGGAGGTGTAGCTGGAGATGACTAGTACTGGGGGAGATGTAGCTGGAGATGACTAGTACTGGAGGGTGGTGTAGCTGGAGATGACTAGTACTGGAGGGAGGTGTAGCTGGAGATGACTAGCACTGGAGGGAGATGTAGCTGGAGATGACTAGTGCTGGAGGGAGGTGTAGATGGAGATGACTAGTACTGGAGGGAGGTGTAGCTGCAAATGACTAGTACTGGAGGGAGGTGTAGCTGGAGATGACTAGTACTGGAGGGAGATGTAGCTGGAGATGACTAGTACTGGAGGGAGATGTAGCTGGAGATGACTAGTACTGGAGGGAGATGTAGCTGGAGATGACTAGTGCTGGAGGGAGGTGTAGATGGAGATGACTAGTACTGGAGGGAGGTGTAGCTGCAAATGACTAGTACTGGAGGGAGGTGTAGCTGGAGATGACTAGTACTGGAGGGAGGTGTAGCTGGAGATGACTAGTACTGGAGGGAGATGTAGCTGGAGATGACTAGTACTGGAGGGAGATGTAGCAAGAGATGACTAGTACTGGAGGGAGATGTAGATGGAGATGACTAGTACTGGAGGGAGGTGTAGCTGGAGTTGACTAGTACTGGAGGGAGATGTAGCTGGAGATGACTAGTACTGGAGAGAGGTGTAGCTGGAGATGACTAGTACTGGAGGGAGGTGTAGCTGGAGATGACTAGTACTGGAGGGAGGTGTAGCTGGAGATGACTAGTACTGGAGGGAGATGTAGCTGGAGATGACTAGTACTGGAGGGAGATGTAGCTGGAGATGACTAGTACTGGAGGGAGATGTAGCAAGAGATGACTAGTACTGGAGGGAGATGTAGATGGAGATGACTAGTACTGGAGGGAGATGTAGCTGGAGATGACTAGTACTGGAGGGAGATGTAGCTGGAGTTGACTAGTACTGGAGGAAGATGTAGCTGGAGATGACTAGTACTGGAGGGAGGTGTAGCTGGAGATGACTAGTACTGGAGGGAGGTGTAGCTGGAGATGACTAGTACTGGAGGGAGGTGTAGCTGGAGATGACTAGTACTGGAGGGAGATGTAGCTGGAGATGACTAGTACTGGAGGGAGGTATAGCTGGAGATGACTAGTAGTGGGGAGGTGTAGTTGGAGATGACTAGTAGTGGGGGAGGTGTAGCTGGAGATGACTAGTACTGGAGGGAGATGTAGCTGGAGATGACTAGTACAGGAGGGAGATGTAGCTGGAGATGACTAGTACTGGAGGGAGGTGTAGCTGGAGATTACTAGTACTGGAGGGAGGTATAGCTGGAGATGACTAGTACTGGAGGGAGGTGTAGCTGGAGATGACTAGTACTGGAGGGAGATGTAGTTGGAGATTACTAGTACTGGAGGGTGGTGTAGCTGGAGATGAGTAGAACTGGAGGGAGGTGTAGATGAAGATGACTAGTACTGGGGGAGATGTAGCTGGAGATGACTAGTACCGGAGGGTGGTGTAGCTGGAGATGACTAGTACTGGAGGGAGGTGTAGATGAAGATGACTAGTACTGGGGGAGATGTAGCTGGAGATGACTAGTACCGGAGGGAGATGTAGCTGGAGATTACTAGTACTGGAGGGAGGTGTAGCTGGAGATGACTAGTACTGGAGGGAGGTGTAGCTGGAGATGACTAGTACTGGAGGGAGATGTAGCTGGAGATGACTAGTACTGGAGGTAGATGTAGGGAGATGTAGCTGGAGATGACTAGTCCTGGAGGGAGATGTAGCTTGAGATGACTAGTACTGGAGGGAGCTGTAGCTGGAGATGACTAGTACTGTAGGGAGATGTAGCTGGAGATGACTAGTACTGGAGGGTGGTGTAGCTGGAGATGACTAGTACTGGAGGGAGGTGTAGCTGGAGATGACTAGTACTGGAGGGAGGTGTAGCTGGAGATGACTAGTACTGGAGGGAGGTGTAGCTGGAGATGACTAGTACTGGGGGAGATGTAGCTGGAGATGACTAGTACTGGAGGGAGGTGTAGCTGTAGATGACTAGTACTGGAGGGAGATGTAGCTGGAGATGACTAGTACTGGAGGGAGATGTAGCTGGAGATGACTAGTACTGCAGGGAGGTGTAGCTGGAGATGACTAGTACTGGAGGGAGATGTAGCTGGAGATGACTAGTACTGGAGGGAGATGTGTAGATAGAGAGGACTAGTACTGGAGGGAGGTGTAGCTGGAGATGACTAGTACTGGAGGGAGGTGTAGCTGGAGATGACTAGTACTGGAGGGAGGTGTAGCTGGAGATGACTAGTACTGGAGGGAGATGTAGCTGGAGATGACTAATACTGCAGGGAGGTGTAGCTGGAGATGACTAGTACTGGAGGGAGATGTGTAGCTGGAGATGACTAGTACTGGAGGGAGGTGTAGCTGGAGATGACTAGTACTGGAGGGAGATGTAGCTGGAGATGACTAGTACTGGAGGGAGATGTAGCTGGAGATGACTAGTACTGGAGGGAGATGTAGCTGGAGATGACTAGTACTGGAGGGAGATGTAGCTGGAGATGACTAGTACTGGAGGGAGATGTAGCTGGAGATGACTAGTACTGGAGGGAGATGTAGCTGGAGATGACTAGTACTGGAGGGAGGTGTAGATGGAGATGACTAGTACTGGAGGGAGGTGTAGCTGCAGATGACTAGTACTGGAGGGAGGTGTAGCTGGAGATGACTAGTACTGGAGGGAGGTGTAGCTGGAGATGACTAGTACTGGAGGGAGATGTAGCTGGAGATGACTAGTACTGGGGGAGGTGTAGCTGGAGATGACTAGTACTGGAGGGAGGTGTAGCTGGAGATGACTAGTACTGGAGGGAGGTGTAGCTGGAGATGACTAGTACTGGAGGGAGATGTAGCTGGAGATGTCTAGTACTGGGGGGAGGTGTAGCTGGAGATGACTAGTACTGGAGGGAGGTGTAGCTGGAGATGACTAGTACTGGAGGGAGATGTAGATGGAGATGACTAGTACTGCAGGGAGATGTAGCTGGAGATGACTAGTACTGGAGGGAGATGTAGCTGGAGATGACTAGTACTGGAGGGAGATGTGTAGCTGGAGATGACTAGTACTGGAGGGAGGTGTAGCTGGAGATGACTAGTACTGGAGGGAGATGTAGCTGGAGATGACTAGTACTGGAGGGAGATGTAGCTGGAGATGACTAGTACTGGAGGGAGATGTAGCTGGAGATGACTAGTACTGGAGGGAGATGTAGCTGGAGATGACTAGTACTGGAGGGAGATGTAGCTGGAGATGACTAGTACTGGAGGGAGATGTATCTGGAGATGACTAGTACTGGAGGGAGATGTAGCTGGAGATGACTAGTACTGGAGGGAGATGTAGCTGGAGATGACTAGTACTGGAGGGAGATGTAGCTGGAGATGACTAGTACTGGAGGGAGATGTAGCTGGAGATGACTAGTACTGGAGGGAGGTGTAGATGAAGATGACTAGTACTGGAGGGTGGTGTAGCTGGAGATGACTAGTACTGGAGGGAGATGTAGCTGGAGATGACTAGTACTGGAGGGAGATGTAGCTGGAGATGACTAGTACTGGAGGGAGATGTAGCTGGAGATGACTAGTACTGGAGGGAGATGTAGCTGGAGATGACTAGTACTGGAGGGAGATGTAGCTGGAGATGACTAGTACTGGAGGGAGATGTAGCTGGAGATGACTAGTACTGGAGGGAGATGTAGCTGGAGATGACTAGTACTGGAGGGAGATGTAGCTGGAGATGACTAGTACTGGAGGGAGATGTAGCTGGAGATGACTAGTACTGGAGGGAGATGTAGCTGGAGATGACTAGTACTGGAGGGAGGTGTAGATGAAGATGACTAGTACTGGAGGGTGGTGTAGCTGGAGATGACTAGTACTGGAGGGAGATGTAGCTGGAGATGACTAGTACTGGAGGGAGATGTAGCTGGAGATGACTAGTACTGGAGCGAGATGTAGCTGGAGATGACTAGTACTGGAGGGAGATGTAGCTGGAGATGACTAGTACTGGAGGGAGATGTAGCTGGAGATGACTAGTACTGGAGGGAGATGTAGCTGGAGATGACTAGTACTGGAGGGAGATGTAGCTGGAGATGACTAGTACTGGAGGGAGATGTAGCTGGAGATGACTAGTACTGGAGGGAGATGTAGCTGGAGATGACTAGTACTGGAGGGAGGTGTAGCTGGAGATGACTAGTACTGGAGGGAGATGTAGCTGGAGATGACTAGTACTGGAGGGAGATGTAGCTAGAGATGACTAGTACTGGAGGGAGGTGTAGCTGGAGATGACTAGTACTGGAGGGAGGTGTAGCTGGAGATGACTAGTACTGGAGGGAGATGTAGCTGGAGATGAATAGTACTGGAGGGAGATGTAGCTAGAGATGACTAGTACTGGAGGGAGGTGTAGCTGGAGATGACTAGTACTGGAGGGAGGTGTAGCTGGAGATGACTAGTACTGGAGGGAGGTGTAGCTGGAGATGACTAGTACTGGAGGGAGATGTAGCTGGAGATGACTAGTACTGGAGGGAGATGTAGCTGGAGATGACTAGTACTGGAGGGAGATGTAGCTGGAGATGACTAGTACTGGAGGTGGTGTAGCTGGAGATGACTAGTACTGGAGGGAGATGTAGCTGGAGATGACTAGTACTGGAGGGTGGTGTAGCTGGAGATGACTAGTACTGGAGGGAGATGTAGCTGGAGATGACTAGTACTGGAGGGAGATGTAGCTGGAGATGACTAGTACTGGAGGGAGATGTAGCTGGAGATGACTAGTACTGGAGGGAGGTGTAGCTGGAGATGACTAGTACTGGAGGGAGGTGTAGCTGGAGATGACTAGTACTGGAGGGAGATGTAGCTAGAGATGACTAGTACTGGAGGGAGGTGTAGCTGGAGATGACTAGTACTGGAGGGAGATGTAGCTGGAGATGACTAGTACTGGAGGGAGGTGTAGCTGGAGATGACTAATACTGGAGGGAGGTGTAGCTGGAGATGACTAGTACTGGGGGAGGTGCAGCTGGATATGACTAGTACTGGAGGGAGATGTAGCTGGAGATGACTAGTACTGGAGGGAGATGTAGATGGAGATGACTAGTACTGGAGGGAGATGTAGCTGGAGATGACTAGTACTGGAGGGAGATGTAGCTGGAGATGACTAGTACTGGAGGGAGATGTAGCAGGAGATGACTAGTACTGGAGGGAGATGTAGATGGAGATGACTAGTACTGGAGGGAGGTGTAGCTGGAGATGACTAGTACTGGAGGTGGTGTAGCTGGAGATGACTAGTACTGGAGGGAGGTGTAGCCGGAGATGACTAGTACTGGAGGGAGATGTAGCTAGAGAAGACTAGTACTGGAGGGAGGTGTAGCTGGAGATGACTAGTACTGGAGGGAGATGTAGATGGAGATGACTAGTACTGGAGGGAGATGTAGCTGGAGATGACTAGTACTGGAGGGAGGTGTAGCTGGAGATGACTAGTACTGGAGGGAGATGTAGATGGAGATGACTAGTACTGGAGGGAGATGTAGCTGGAGATGACTAGTACTGGAGGGAGATGTAGATGGAGATGACTAGTACTGGAGGGAGATGTAGCTAGAGAGGACTAGTACTGGAGGGAGGTGTAGCTGGAGATGACTAGTACTGGAGGGTGGTGTAGCTGGAGATGACGAGTACTGGAGGGAGGTGTAGCTGGAGATGACTAGTACTGGAGGGAGATGTAGCTAGAGATGACTAGTACTGGAGGGAGGTGTAGCTGGAGATGACTAGTACTGGAGGGAGATGTAGCTGGAGATGACTAGTACTGGAGGGAGATGTAGCTGGAGATGACTAGTACTGGAGCGAGATGTAGCTGGAGATGACTAGTACTGGAGGGAGATGTAGCTGGAGATGACTAGTACTGGAGGGAGATGTAGCTGGAGATGACTAGTACTGGAGGGAGATGTAGCTGGAGATGACTAGTACTGGAGGGAGATGTAGCTGGAGATGACTAGTACTGGAGGGAGATGTAGCTGGAGATGACTAGTACTGGAGGGAGATGTAGCTGGAGATGACTAGTACTGGAGGGAGGTGTAGCTGGAGATGACTAGTACTGGAGGGAGATGTAGCTGGAGATGACTAGTACTGGAGGGAGATGTAGCTAGAGATGACTAGTACTGGAGGGAGGTGTAGCTGGAGATGACTAGTACTGGAGGGAGGTGTAGCTGGAGATGACTAGTACTGGAGGGAGATGTAGCTGGAGATGACTAGTACTGGAGGGAGATGTAGCTAGAGATGACTAGTACTGGAGGGAGGTGTAGCTGGAGATGACTAGTACTGGAGGGAGGTGTAGCTGGAGATGACTAGTACTGGAGGGAGGTGTAGCTGGAGATGACTAGTACTGGAGGGAGATGTAGCTGGAGATGACTAGTACTGGAGGGAGATGTAGCTGGAGATGACTAGTACTGGAGGGAGATGTAGCTGGAGATGACTAGTACTGGAGGTGGTGTAGCTGGAGATGACTAGTACTGGAGGGAGATGTAGCTGGAGATGACTAGTACTGGAGGGTGGTGTAGCTGGAGATGACTAGTACTGGAGGGAGATGTAGCTGGAGATGACTAGTACTGGAGGGAGATGTAGCTGGAGATGACTAGTACTGGAGGGAGATGTAGCTGGAGATGACTAGTACTGGAGGGAGGTGTAGCTGGAGATGACTAGTACTGGAGGGAGGTGTAGCTGGAGATGACTAGTACTGGAGGGAGATGTAGCTAGAGATGACTAGTACTGGAGGGAGGTGTAGCTGGAGATGACTAGTACTGGAGGGAGATGTAGCTGGAGATGACTAGTACTGGAGGGAGGTGTAGCTGGAGATGACTAATACTGGAGGGAGGTGTAGCTGGAGATGACTAGTACTGGGGGAGGTGCAGCTGGATATGACTAGTACTGGAGGGAGATGTAGCTGGAGATGACTAGTACTGGAGGGAGATGTAGATGGAGATGACTAGTACTGGAGGGAGATGTAGCTGGAGATGACTAGTACTGGAGGGAGATGTAGCTGGAGATGACTAGTACTGGAGGGAGATGTAGCAGGAGATGACTAGTACTGGAGGGAGATGTAGATGGAGATGACTAGTACTGGAGGGAGGTGTAGCTGGAGATGACTAGTACTGGAGGTGGTGTAGCTGGAGATGACTAGTACTGGAGGGAGGTGTAGCCGGAGATGACTAGTACTGGAGGGAGATGTAGCTAGAGAAGACTAGTACTGGAGGGAGGTGTAGCTGGAGATGACTAGTACTGGAGGGAGATGTAGATGGAGATGACTAGTACTGGAGGGAGATGTAGCTGGAGATGACTAGTACTGGAGGGAGGTGTAGCTGGAGATGACTAGTACTGGAGGGAGATGTAGATGGAGATGACTAGTACTGGAGGGAGATGTAGCTGGAGATGACTAGTACTGGAGGGAGATGTAGATGGAGATGACTAGTACTGGAGGGAGATGTAGCTGGAGAGGACTAGTACTGGAGGGAGGTGTAGCTGGAGATGACTAGTACTGGAGGGTGGTGTAGCTGGAGATGACGAGTACTGGAGGGAGGTGTAGCTGGAGATGACTAGTACTGGAGGGAGATGTAGCTGGAGATGACTAGTACTGGAGGGAGGTGTAGCTGGAGATGACTAGTACTGGAGGGAGATGTAGCTGGAGATGACTAGTACTGGAGGGAGGTGTAGCTGGAGATGACTAGTACTGGAGGGAGGTGTAGCTGGAGATGACTAGTACTGGGGGAGGTGCAGCTGGATATGACTAGTACTGGAGGGAGATGTAGCTGGAGATGACTAGTACTGGAGGGAGATGTAGATGGAGATGACTAGTACTGGAGGGAGATGTAGCTGGAGATGACTAGTACTGGAGGGAGATGTAGCTGGAGATGACTAGTACTGGAGGGAGATGTAGCAGGAGATGACTAGTACTGGAGGGAGATGTAGATGGAGATGACTAGTACTGGAGGGAGGTGTAGCTGGAGATGACTAGTACTGGAGGTGGTGTAGCTGGAGATGACTAGTACTGGAGGGAGGTGTAGCCGGAGATGACTAGTACTGGAGGGAGATGTAGCTAGAGAAGACTAGTACTGGAGGGAGGTGTAGCTGGAGATGACTAGTACTGGAGGGAGATGTAGATGGAGATGACTAGTACTGGAGGGAGATGTAGCTGGAGATGACTAGTACTGGAGGGAGGTGTAGCTGGAGATGACTAGTACTGGAGGGAGATGTAGATGGAGATGACTAGTACTGGAGGGAGATGTAGCTGGAGATGACTAGTACTGGAGGGAGATGTAGATGGAGATGACTAGTACTGGAGGGAGATGTAGCTAGAGAGGACTAGTACTGGAGGGAGGTGTAGCTGGAGATAACTAGTACTGGAGGGTGGTGTAGCTGGAGATGACGAGTACTGGAGGGAGGTGTAGCTGGAGATGACTAGTACTGGAGGGAGATGTAGCTAGAGATGACTAGTACTGGAGGGAGGTGTAGCTGGAGATGACTAGTACTGGAGGGAGATGTAGCTGGAGATGACTAGTACTGGAGGGAGGTGTAGCTGGAGATGACTAATACTGGAGGGAGGTGTAGCTGGAGATGACTAGTACTGGGGGAGGTGCAGCTGGATATGACTAGTACTGGAGGGAGATGTAGCTGGAGATGACTAGTACTGGAGGGAGATGTAGATGGAGATGACTAGTACTGGAGGGAGATGTAGCTGGAGATGACTAGTACTGGAGGGAGATGTAGCAGGAGATGACTAGTACTGGAGGGAGATGTAGATGGAGATGACTAGTACTGGAGGGAGGTGTAGCTGGAGATGACTAGTACTGGAGGGAGATGTAGCAGGAGATGACTAGTACTGGAGGGAGATGTAGATGGAGATGACTAGTACTGGAGGGAGGTGTAGCTGGAGATGACTAGTACTGGAGGTGGTGTAGCTGGAGATGACTAGTACTGGAGGGAGGTGTAGCCGGAGATGACTAGTACTGGAGGGAGATGTAGCTAGAGAAGACTAGTACTGGAGGGAGGTGTAGCTGGAGATGACTAGTACTGGAGGGAGATGTAGATGGAGATGACTAGTACTGGAGGGAGATGTAGCTGGAGATGACTGGTACTAGAGGGAGATGTAGATGGAGATGACTAGTACTGGAGCGAGATGTAGCTGGAGATGACTAGTACTGGAGGGAGATGTAGCTGGAGATGACTAGTACTGGAGGGAGATGTAGCTGGAGATGACTAGTACTGGAGGGAGATGTAGCTGGAGATGACTAGTACTGGAGGGAGATGTAGCTGGAGATGACTAGTACTGGAGGGAGATGTAGCTGGAGATGACTAGTACTGGAGGGAGGTGTAGCTGGAGATGACTAGTACTGGAGGGAGATGTAGCTGGAGATTACTAGTACTGGAGGGAGATGTAGCTAGAGAGGACTAGTACTGGAGGGAGGTGTAGCTGGAGATGACTAGTACTGGAGCGAGATGTAGCTGGAGATGACTAGTACTGGAGGGAGATGTAGCTGGAGATGACTAGTACTGGAGGGAGATGTAGCTGGAGATGACTAGTACTGGAGGGAGATGTAGCTGGAGATGACTAGTACTGGAGGGAGATGTAGCTGGAGATGACTAGTACTGGAGGGAGATGTAGCTGGAGATGACTAGTACTGGAGGGAGGTGTAGCTGGAGATGACTAGTACTGGAGGGAGATGTAGCTGGAGATTACTAGTACTGGAGGGAGATGTAGCTAGAGATGACTAGTACTGGAGGGAGGTGTAGCTGGAGATGACGAGTACTGGAGGGAGGTGTAGCTGGAGATGACTAGTACTGGAGGGAGATGTAGCTAGAGATGACTAGTACTGGAGGGAGATGTAGCTGGAGATGACTAGTACTGGAGGGAGATGTAGCTGGAGATTACTAGTACTGGAGGGAGATGTAGCTAGAGATGACTAGTACTGGAGGGTGGTGTAGCTGGAGATGACGAGTACTGGAGGGAGGTGTAGCTGGAGATGACTAGTACTGGAGGGAGATGTAGCTGGAGATGACTAGTACTGGAGGGAGGTGTAGCTGGAGATGACTAGTACTGGAGGGAGATGTAGCTAGAGATGACTAGTACTGGAGGGAGGTGTAGCTGGAGATGACTAGTACTAGAGGGAGATGTAGCTGGAGATGACTAGTACTGGAGGGAGGTGTAGCTGGAGATGACTAGTACTGGGGGAGGTGTAGCTGGAGAGGACTAGTACTGGAGGGTGGTGTAGCTGGAGATGACGAGTACTGGAGGGAGGTGTAGCTGGAGATGACTAGTACTGGAGGGAGGTGTAGCTGGAGATGACTAGTACTGGAGGGAGGTGTAGCTGGAGATGACTAGTACTGGAGGGAGATGTAGCTAGAGATGACGAGTACTGGAGGGAGGTGTAGCTGGAGATGACTAGTACTGGAGGGAGGTGTAGCTGGAGATGACTAGTACTGGAGGGAGATGTAGCTGGAGATGACTAGTACTGGAGGGAGATGTAGCTGGAGATGACTAGTACTGGAGGGAGGTGTAGCCGGAGATGACTAGTACTGGGGGAGGTGTAGCTGGAGATGACTAGTACTGGGGGAGGTGTAGCTGGAGATGACTAGTACTGGAGGGAGATGTAGCTGGAGATGACTAGTACTGGAGGGAGGTGTAGCTGGAGATGACTAATACTGGAGGGAGGTGTAGCTGGAGATGACTAGTACTGGGGGAGGTGCAGCTGGATATGACTAGTACTGGAGGGAGATGTAGCTGGAGATGACTAGTACTGGAGGGAGATGTAGATGGAGATGACTAGTACTGGAGGGAGATGTAGCTGGAGATGACTAGTACTGGAGGGAGATGTAGCTGGAGATGACTAGTACTGGAGGGAGATGTAGCAGGAGATGACTAGTACTGGAGGGAGATGTAGATGGAGATGACTAGTACTGGAGGGAGGTGTAGCTGGAGATGACTAGTACTGGAGGTGGTGTAGCTGGAGATGACTAGTACTGGAGGGAGGTGTAGCCGGAGATGACTAGTACTGGAGGGAGATATAGCTAGAGAAGACTAGTACTGGAGGGAGGTGTAGCTGGAGATGACTAGTACTGGAGGGAGATGTAGATGGAGATGACTAGTACTGGAGGGAGATGTAGCTGGAGATGACTAGTACTGGAGGGAGGTGTAGCTGGAGATGACTAGTACTGGAGGGAGATGTAGATGGAGATGACTAGTACTGGAGGGAGATGTAGCTGGAGATGACTAGTACTGGAGGGAGATGTAGATGGAGATGACTAGTACTGGAGGGAGATGTAGCTAGAGAGGACTAGTACTGGAGGGAGGTGTAGCTGGAGATGACTAGTACTGGAGGGTGGTGTAGCTGGAGATGACGAGTACTGGAGGGAGGTGTAGCTGGAGATGACTAGTACTGGAGGGAGATGTAGCTAGAGATGACAAGTACTGGAGGGAGGTGTAGCTGGAGATGACTAGTACTGGAGGGAGATGTAGCTGGAGATGACTAGTACTGGAGGGAGGTGTAGCTGGAGATGACTAGTACTGGAGGGAGGTGTAGCTGGAGATGACTAGTACTGGGGGAGGTGCAGCTGGATATGACTAGTACTGGAGGGAGATGTAGCTGGAGATGACTAGTACTGGAGGGAGATGTAGATGGAGATGACTAGTACTGGAGGGAGATGTAGCTGGAGATGACTAGTACTGGAGGGAGATGTAGCTGGAGATGACTAGTACTGGAGGGAGATGTAGCAGGAGATGACTAGTACTGGAGGGAGATGTAGATGGAGATGACTAGTACTGGAGGGAGGTGTAGCTGGAGATGACTAGTACTGGAGGTGGTGTAGCTGGAGATGACTAGTACTGGAGGGAGGTGTAGCCGGAGATGACTAGTACTGGAGGGAGATGTAGCTAGAGAAGACTAGTACTGGAGGGAGGTGTAGCTGGAGATGACTAGTACTGGAGGGAGATGTAGATGGAGATGACTAGTACTGGAGGGAGATGTAGCTGGAGATGACTAGTACTGGAGGGAGGTGTAGCTGGAGATGACTAGTACTGGAGGGAGATGTAGATGGAGATGACTAGTACTGGAGGGAGATGTAGCTGGAGATGACTAGTACTGGAGGGAGATGTAGATGGAGATGACTAGTACTGGAGGGAGATGTAGCTAGAGAGGACTAGTACTGGAGGGAGGTGTAGCTGGAGATGACTAGTACTGGAGGGTGGTGTAGCTGGAGATGACGAGTACTGGAGGGAGGTGTAGCTGGAGATGACTAGTACTGGAGGGAGATGTAGCTAGAGATGACTAGTACTGGAGGGAGGTGTAGCTGGAGATGACTAGTACTGGAGGGAGATGTAGCTGGAGATGACTAGTACTGGAGGGAGGTGTAGCTGGAGATGACTAGTACTGGAGGGAGGTGTAGCTGGAGATGACTAGTACTGGGGGAGGTGCAGCTGGATATGACTAGTACTGGAGGGAGATGTAGCTGGAGATGACTAGTACTGGAGGGAGATGTAGATGGAGATGACTAGTACTGGAGGGAGATGTAGCTGGAGATGACTAGTACTGGAGGGAGATGTAGCAGGAGATGACTAGTACTGGAGGGAGATGTAGATGGAGATGACTAGTACTGGAGGGAGGTGTAGCTGGAGATGACTAGTACTGGAGGGAGATGTAGCAGGAGATGACTAGTACTGGAGGGAGATGTAGATGGAGATGACTAGTACTGGAGGGAGGTGTAGCTGGAGATGACTAGTACTGGAGGTGGTGTAGCTGGAGATGACTAGTACTGGAGGGAGGTGTAGCCGGAGATGACTAGTACTGGAGGGAGATGTAGCTAGAGAAGACTAGTACTGGAGGGAGGTGTAGCTGGAGATGACTAGTACTGGAGGGAGATGTAGATGGAGATGACTAGTACTGGAGGGAGATGTAGCTGGAGATGACTGGTACTAGAGGGAGATGTAGATGGAGATGACTAGTACTGGAGCGAGATGTAGCTGGAGATGACTAGTACTGGAGGGAGATGTAGCTGGAGATGACTAGTACTGGAGGGAGATGTAGCTGGAGATGACTAGTACTGGAGGGAGATGTAGCTGGAGATGACTAGTACTGGAGGGATATGTAGCTGGAGATGACTAGTACTGGAGGGAGATGTAGCTGGAGATGACTAGTACTGGAGGGAGGTGTAGCTGGAGATGACTAGTACTGGAGGGAGATGTAGCTGGAGATTACTAGTACTGGAGGGAGATGTAGCTAGAGAGGACTAGTACTGGAGGGTGGTGTAGCTGGAGATGACGAGTACTGGAGGGAGGTGTAGCTGGAGATGACTAGTACTGGAGGGAGGTGTAGCTGGAGATGACTAGTACTGGAGGGAGGTGTAGCTGGAGATGACTAGTACTGGAGGGAGATGTAGCTAGAGATGACGAGTACTGGAGGGAGGTGTAGCTGGAGATGACTAGTACTGGAGGGAGGTGTAGCTGGAGATGACTAGTACTGGAGGGTGGTGTAGCTGGAGATGACGAGTACTGGAGGGAGGTGTAGCTGGAGATGACTAGTACTGGAGGGAGATGTAGCTAGAGATGACAAGTACTGGAGGGAGGTGTAGCTGGAGATGACTAGTACTGGAGGGAGATGTAGCTGGAGATGACTAGTACTGGAGGGAGGTGTAGCTGGAGATGACTAATACTGGAGGGAGGTGTAGCTGGAGATGACTAGTACTGGGGGAGGTGCAGCTGGATATGACTAGTACTGGAGGGAGATGTAGCTGGAGATGACTAGTACTGGAGGGAGATGTAGATGGAGATGACTAGTACTGGAGGGAGATGTAGCTGGAGATGACTAGTACTGGAGGGAGATGTAGCTGGAGATGACTAGTACTGGAGGGAGATGTAGCAGGAGATGACTAGTACTGGAGGGAGATGTAGATGGAGATGACTAGTACTGGAGGGAGGTGTAGCTGGAGATGACTAGTACTGGAGGTGGTGTAGCTGGAGATGACTAGTACTGGAGGGAGGTGTAGCCGGAGATGACTAGTACTGGAGGGAGATGTAGCTAGAGAAGACTAGTACTGGAGGGAGGTGTAGCTGGAGATGACTAGTACTGGAGGGAGATGTAGATGGAGATGACTAGTACTGGAGGGAGATGTAGCTGGAGATGACTAGTACTGGAGGGAGGTGTAGCTGGAGATGACTAGTACTGGAGGGAGATGTAGATGGAGATGACTAGTACTGGAGGGAGATGTAGCTGGAGATGACTAGTACTGGAGGGAGATGTAGATGGAGATGACTAGTACTGGAGGGAGATGTAGCTAGAGAGGACTAGTACTGGAGGGAGGTGTAGCTGGAGATGACTAGTACTGGAGGGTGGTGTAGCTGGAGATGACGAGTACTGGAGGGAGGTGTAGCTGGAGATGACTAGTACTGGAGGGAGATGTAGCTAGAGATGACTAGTACTGGAGGGAGGTGTAGCTGGAGATGACTAGTACTGGCGGGAGATGTAGCTGGAGATGACTAGTACTGGAGGGAGGTGTAGCTGGAGATGACTAATACTGGAGGGAGGTGTAGCTGGAGATGACTAGTACTGGGGGAGGTGCAGCTGGATATGACTAGTACTGGAGGGAGATGTAGCTGGAGATGACTAGTACTGGAGGGAGATGTAGATGGAGATGACTAGTACTGGAGGGAGATGTAGCTGGAGATGACTAGTACTGGAGGGAGATGTAGCAGGAGATGACTAGTACTGGAGGGAGATGTAGATGGAGATGACTAGTACTGGAGGGAGGTGTAGCTGGAGATGACTAGTACTGGAGGGAGATGTAGCAGGAGATGACTAGTACTGGAGGGAGATGTAGATGGAGATGACTAGTACTGGAGGGAGGTGTAGCTGGAGATGACTAGTACTGGAGGTGGTGTAGCTGGAGATGACTAGTACTGGAGGGAGGTGTAGCCGGAGATGACTAGTACTGGAGGGAGATGTAGCTAGAGAAGACTAGTACTGGAGGGAGGTGTAGCTGGAGATGACTAGTACTGGAGGGAGATGTAGATGGAGATGACTAGTACTGGAGGGAGATGTAGCTGGAGATGACTGGTACTAGAGGGAGATGTAGATGGAGATGACTAGTACTGGAGGGAGATGTAGCTGGAGATGACTAGTACTGGAGGGAGATGTAGCTGGAGATGACTAGTACTGGAGGGAGATGTAGCTGGAGATGACTAGTACTGGAGGGAGATGTAGCTGGAGATGACTAGTACTGGAGGGAGATGTAGCTGGAGATGACTAGTACTGGAGGGAGATGTAGCTGGAGATGACTAGTACTGGAGGGAGGTGTAGCTGGAGATGACTAGTACTGGAGGGAGATGTAGCTGGAGATTACTAGTACTGGAGGGAGATGTAGCTAGAGAGGACTAGTACTGGAGGGAGGTGTAGCTGGAGATGACTAGTACTGGAGCGAGATGTAGCTGGAGATGACTAGTACTGGAGGGAGATGTAGCTGGAGATGACTAGTACTGGAGGGAGATGTAGCTGGAGATGACTAGTACTGGAGGGAGATGTAGCTGGAGATGACTAGTACTGGAGGGATATGTAGCTGGAGATGACTAGTACTGGAGGGAGATGTAGCTGGAGATGACTAGTACTGGAGGGAGGTGTAGCTGGAGATGACTAGTACTGGAGGGAGATGTAGCTGGAGATTACTAGTACTGGAGGGAGATGTAGCTAGAGATGACTAGTACTGGAGGGAGGTGTAGCTGGAGATGACGAGTACTGGAGGGAGGTGTAGCTGGAGATGACTAGTACTGGAGGGAGATGTAGCTAGAGATGACTAGTACTGGAGGGAGATGTAGCTGGAGATGACTAGTACTGGAGGGAGATGTAGCTGGAGATTACTAGTACTGGAGGGAGATGTAGCTAGAGATGACTAGTACTGGAGGGTGGTGTAGCTGGAGATGACGAGTACTGGAGGGAGGTGTAGCTGGAGATGACTAGTACTGGAGGGAGATGTAGCTGGAGATGACTAGTACTGGAGGGAGGTGTAGCTGGAGATGACTAGTACTGGAGGGAGATGTAGCTAGAGATGACTAGTACTGGAGGGAGGTGTAGCTGGAGATGACTAGTACTGGAGGGAGATGTAGCTGGAGATGACTAGTACTGGAGGGAGGTGTAGCTGGAGATGACTAGTACTGGAGGGAGGTGTAGCTGGAGATTACTAGTACTGGAGGGAGGTGTAGCTGGAGATGACTAGTACTGGGGGAGGTGTAGCTGGAGAGGACTAGTACTGGAGGGTGGTGTAGCTGGAGATGACGAGTACTGGAGGGAGGTGTAGCTGGAGATGACTAGTACTGGAGGGAGGTGTAGCTGGAGATGACTAGTACTGGAGGGAGGTGTAGCTGGAGATGACTAGTACTGGAGGGAGATGTAGCTAGAGATGACGAGTACTGGAGGGAGGTGTAGCTGGAGATGACTAGTACTGGAGGGAGGTGTAGCTGGAGATGACTAGTACTGGAGGGAGATGTAGCTGGAGATGACTAGTACTGGAGGGAGATGTAGCTGGAGATGACTAGTACTGGAGGGAGGTGTAGCCGGAGATGACTAGTACTGGGGGAGGTGTAGCTGGAGATGACTAGTACTGGGGGAGGTGTAGCTGGAGATGACTAGTACTGGAGGGAGGTGTAGCTGGAGATGACTAGTACTGGAGGGAGGTGTAGCTGGAGATGACTAGTACTGGGGGAGGTGTAGCTGGAGATGACTAGTACTGGGGGAGGTGTAGCTGGAGATGACTAGTACTGGAGGGAGGTGTAGCCGGTATTCGTGTACTGTGGTCGTGTGGGTGAGCCCTAACAACTATTTCTGCTTCCTGACATTACCTGCCAATTCCTCCAACTGCCACAAGAGGGAGCCAAGTGTCAAGAGATCATTACAGCAGCCACTGAACCCGCAGTAATTAAAGGGATTCTGTCACCAGGATTTACGATATGGAGATATTTATATGTGCCCATTAGTCCTAATGCAGCGTTTCCAATCATCCCTTTGTTTATGACCTGTGTGCCTTATATTCTTATAAAAATCGATCTTATTCATATGTCAATCAGCTCCGTCAGGAGCCCAAGAGGTTGTCCCACGATCTCCTGGAGCCCGGCCGCGCCCCTCGATCCGGAGCCCAGCACCGCCTACTACTTAATTTATTCACCGCACTATACTGACGTCATATTATCTCTGCACCGTAGTCTCGCGCAGGCGCAGTGGACACTTTAGTCTGCGCCCATGTGGACTACTGGCATCAGCTTCCACTTGTCCATTTCTAATCATTGAGCTCCCTCTAGTGGTTGCTGTATACATTCCTATACACTAAGCTCCCTCTAGTGATGGCTGTATACATTCCTATACACTGAGCTCCCTCTAGTGGTGGCTGTATACATTCCTATACACTGAGCTCCCTCTAGTGGTGGCTGTATACATTCCTATACACTGAGCTCCCTCTAGTGGTGGCTGTATACATTCCTATACACTGAGCTCCCTCTAGTGGTGGCTGTATACATTCCTATACACTGAGCTCCGTCTAGTGGTGGCTGTATACATTCCTATACACTGAGCTCCCTCTAGTGGTGGCTGTATACATTCCTATACACTGAGCTCCCTCTAGTGGTGGCTGTATACATTCCTATACACTGAGCTCCCTCTAGTGGTGGCTGTATACATTCCTATACACTGAGCTCCCTCTAGTGGTGGCTGTATACATTCCTATACACTGAGCTCCCTCTAGTGGTGGCTGTATACATTCCTATACACTGAGCTCCGTCTATTGGTGGCTGTATACATTCCTATACACTGAGCTCCCTCTAGTGGTGGCTGTATACATTCATATACACTGAGCTCCCTCTAGTGGTGGCTGTATACATTCCTATAGACTGAGCTCCCTCTAGTGGTGGCTGTATACATTCCTATAGACTGAGCTCCCTCTAGTGGTGGCTGTATACATTCCTATAGACTGAGCTCCCTCTAGTGGTGGCTGTATACATTCCTATAGACTGAGCTCCCTCTAGTGGTTGCTGTATACATTCCTATACACTAAGCTCCCTCTAGTGGTGGCTGTATACATTCCTATACACTGAGCTCCCTCAAGTGGTGGCTGTATACATTCCTATACACTGAGCTCCCTCTAGTGGTGGCTGTATACATTCCTATACACTGAGCTCCCTCTAGTGGTGGCTGTATACATTCCTATACACTGTGCTCCCTCTAGTGGTGGCTGTATACATTCCTATACACTGAGCTCCCTCTAGTGGTGACTGTATACATTCCTATACACTGAGCTCCCTCTAGTGGTGGCTGTATACATTCCTATACACTGAGCTCCCTCTAGTGGTGGCTGTATACATTCCTATACACTGAGCTCCCTCTAGTGGTGGCTGTATACATTCCTATACACTGAGCTCCCTCTAGTGGTGGCTGTATACATTCCTATAGACTGAGCTCCCTCTAGTGGTGGCTGTATACATTCCTATACACTGAGCTCCGTCTATTGGTGGCTGTATACATTCCTATACACTGAGCTCCCTCTAGTGGTGGCTGTATACATTCCTATACACTGAGCTCCCTCTAGTGGTGGCTGTATACATTCCTATACACTGAGCTCCGTCTATTGGTGGCTGTATACATTCCTATACACTGAGCTCCATCTTGTGGTGGCTGTATACATTACTATACACTGAGCTCCCTCTAGTGGTGGCTGTATACATTCCTATACACTGAGCTCCCTCTAGTGGTGGCTGTATACATTCCTATACACTGAGCTCCATCTTGTGGTGGCTGTATACATTCCTATACACTGAGCTCCCTCTAGTGGTGGCTGTATACATTCCTATACGCTGAGCTCCCTCTAGTGGTGGCTGTATACATTCCTATACACTGAGCTCCCTCTAGTGGTGGCTGTATACATTCCTATACACTGAGCTCCGTCTATTGGTGGCTGTATACATTCCTATACACTGAGCTCCCTCTAGTGGTGGCTGTATACATTCATATACACTGAGCTCCCTCTAGTGGTGGCTGTATACATTCCTATACACTGAGCTCCCTCTAGTGGTGGCTGTATACATTCCTATACACTGAGCTCCCTCTAGTGGTGGCTGTATACATTCCTATACACTGAGCTCCCTCTAGTGGTGGCTGTATACATTCCTATACACTGAGCTCCCTCTAGTGGTGGCTGTATACATTCCTATACACTGAGCTCCCTCTAGTGGTGGCTGTATACATTCCTATACACTGAGCTCCGTCTATTGGTGGCTGTATACATTCCTATACACTGAGCTCCCTCTAGTGGTGGCTGTATACATTCCTATACACTGAGCTCCCTCTAGTGGTGGATGTATACATTTCTATACACTGAGCTCGCTCTAGTGGTGGCTGTATACATTCCTATACACTGAGCTCCCTCTAGTGGTGGCTGTATACATTCCTATACACTGAGCTCCCTCTAGTGGTGGCTGTATACATTCCTATACACTGAGCTCCCTCTAGTGGTGGCTGCATACATTCCTATACACTGAGCTCCCTCTAGTGGTGGCTGTATACATTCCTATACACTGAGTTCCCTCTAGTGGTGGCTGTATACATTCCTATAGACTGAGCTCCCTCTAGTGGTGGCTGTATACATTCCTATAGACTGAGCTCCCTCTAGTGGTGGCTGTATACATTCCTATACACTGAGCTCCGTCTATTGGTGGCTGTATACATTCCTATACACTGAGCTCCCTCTAGTGGTGGCTGTATACATTCCTATACACTGAGCTCCCTCTAGTGGTGGCTGTATACATTCCTATACACTGAGCTCCGTCTATTGGTGGCTGTATACATTCCTATACACTGAGCTCCCTCTAGTGGTGGCTGTATACATTCCTATACACTGAGCTCCATCTTGTGGTGGCTGTATACATTACTATACACTGAGCTCCCTCTAGTGGTGGCTGTATACATTCCTATACGCTGAGCTCCCTCTAGTGGTGGCTGTATACATTCCTATACGCTGAGCTCCCTCTAGTGGTGGCTGTATACATTCCTATACATTGAGCTCCCTCTAGTGGTGGCTGTATACATTCCTATACACTGAGCTCCGTCTATTGGTGGCTGTATACATTCCTATACACTGAGCTCCCTCTAGTGGTGGCTGTATACATTCATATACACTGAGCTCCCTCTAGTGGTGGCTGTATACATTCCTATACACTGAGCTCCCTCTAGTGGTGGCTGTATACATTCCTATACACTGAGCTCCCTCTAGTGGTGGCTGTATACATTCCTATACACTGAGCTCCCTCTAGTGGTGGCTGTATACATTCCTATACACTGAGCTCCCTCTAGTGGTGGCTGTATACATTCCTATACACTGAGCTCCCTCTAGTGGTGGCTGTATACATTCCTATACACTGAGCTCCGTCTATTGGTGGCTGTATACATTCCTATACACTGAGCTCCCTCTAGTGGTGGCTGTATACATTCCTATACACTGAGCTCCCTCTAGTGGTGGCTGTATACATTCCTATACACTGAGCTCCCTCTAGTGGTGACTGTATACATTGCTATACACTGAGCTCCCTCTAGTGGTGGCTGTATACATTCCTATACACTGAGCTCCCTCTAGTGGTGGCTGTATACATTCCTATACACTGAGCTCCCTCTAGTGGTGGCTGTATACATTCCTATACACTGAGCTCCCTCTAGTGGTGGCTGTATACATTCCTGTACACTGAGCTCCCTCTAGTGGTGGCTGTATACATTCCTATACACTGAGCTCCCTCTAGTGGTGGCTGTATACATTCCTATACACTGAGCTCCCTCTAGTGGTGGCTGTATACATTCCTATACACTGAGCTCCCTCTAGTGGTGGCTGTATACATTCCTATACACTGAGCTCCCTCTAGTGGTGGCTGTATACATTCCTATACACTGAGCTCCCTCTAGTGGTGGCTGTATACATTCCTATACACTGAGCTCCCTCTAGTGGTGGCTGTATACATTCCTATACACTGAGCTCCCTCTAGTGGTGGCTGTATACATTCCTATACACTAAGCTCCCTCTAGTGGTGGCTGTATACATTCCTATACACTGAGCTCCCTCTAGTGGTGGCTGTATACATTCCTATACACTGAGCTCCCTCTAGTGATGGCTGTATACATTCCTATACACTGAGCTCCCTCTAGTGGTGGCTTTATACATTCCTATACACTGAGCTCCCTCTAGTGGTGACTGTATACATTCATATACACTGAGCTCCCTCTAGTGGTGGCTGTATACATTCATATACACTGAGCTCCCTCTAGTGGTGGCTGTATACATTCCTATACACTGAGCTCCCTCTAGTGGTGGCTGTATACATTCCTATACACTGAGCTCCCTCTAGTGGTGGCTGTATACATTCCTATATACTGAGCTCCCTCTAGTGGTGGCTGTATACATTCCTATACACTGAGCTCCCTCTAGTGGTGGCTGTATACATTCCTATACACTGAGCTCCCTCTAGTGATGGCTGTATACATTCCTATACACTGAGCTCCCTCTAGTGGTGGCTGTATACATTCCTATACACTGAGCTCCCTCTAGTGGTGGCTGTATACATTCCTATACACTGAGCTCCCTCTAGTGGTGGCTGTATACATTCCTATATACTGAGCTCCCTCTAGTGGTGGCTGTATACATTCCTATACACTGAGCTCCCTCTAGTGGTGGCTGTATACATTCCTATACACTGAGCTCCCTCTAGTGATGGCTGTATACATTCCTATACACTGAGCTCCCTCTAGTGGTGGCTGTATACATTCCTATACACTGAGCTCCCTCTAGTGGTGGCTGTATACATTCCTATACACTGAGCTCCCTCTAGTGGTGGCTGTATACATTCCTATACACTGAGCTCCCTCTAGTGGTGGCTGTATACATTCCTATACACTGAGCTCCCTCTAGTGGTGGCTGTATACATTTCTATACACTGAGCTCCCTCTAGTGGTGGCTGTATACATTCCTATACACTGAGCTCCCTCTAGTGGTGGCTGTAAACATTTCTATACACTGAGCTCCCTCTAGTGGTGGCTGTATACATTCCTCTACACTGAGCTCCCTCTAGTGGTGGCTGTAAACATTCCTATACACTGAGCTCCCTCTAGTGGTGGCTGTATACATTCCTATACACTGAGCTCCCTCTAGTGGTGGCTGTATGAATTCCTATACACTGTGCTCCCTCTAGTGGTGGCTGTATACATTCCTATACACTGAGCTCCCTCTAGTGGTGGCTGTATACATTCCTATACACTGAGCTCCCTCTAGTGGTGGCTGTATACATTCCTATACACTGAGCTCCCTCTAGTGGTGGCTGTATACATTCCTATACACTGAGCTCCCTCTAGTGGTGGCTGCATACATTCCTATACACTGAGCTCCCTCTAGTGGTGGCTGTATACATTCCTATACACTGAGTTCCCTCTAGTGGTGGCTGTATACATTCCTATACACTGAGCTCCCTCTAGTGGTGGCTGTATACATTCCTATACACTGAGCGCCCTCTAGTGGTGGCTGTATACATTCATATACACTGAGCTCCCTCTAGTGGTGGCTGTATACATTCCTATACACTGAGCTCCCTCTAGTGGTGGCTGTATACATTCCTATACACTGATCTCCCTCTAGTGGTGACTGTATACATTCCTGTACACTGAGCTCCCTCTAGTGGTGGCTGTATACATTCCTATACACTGAGCTCCCTCTAGTGGTGGCTGTATACATTCCTATACACTGAGCTCCCTCTAGTGGTGGCTGTATACATTCCTATACACTGAGCTCCCTCTAGTGGTGGCTGTATACTTTCCTATACACTGAGCTCCCTCTAGTGGTGGCTGTATACATTCCTATACACTGAGCTTCCTCTAGTGGTGGCTGTATACATTCCTATACACTGAGCTCCCTCTAGTGGTGGCTGTATACATTCCTATACACTGAGCTCCCTCTTGTGGTGGCTGTATACATTACTATACACTGAGCTCCCTCTAGTGGTGGCTGTATACATTCCTATACACTGAGCTCCCTCTAGTGGTGGCTGTATACATTCCTATACACTGAGCTCCCTCTAGTGGTGGCTGTATACATTCCTATACACTGAGCTCCCTCTAGTGGTGGCTTTATACATTCCTATGCATTGAGCTCCCTCTAGTGGTGGCTGTATACATTCCTATACACTGAGCTCCCTCTAGTGGTGGCTGTATACATTCCTATACACTGAGCTCCCTCTAGTGGTGGCTGTATACATTCCTATACACTGAGCTCCCTCTAGTGGTGGCTGTATACATTCATATACACTGAGCTCCCTCTAGTGGTGGCTGTATACATTCCTATACACTGAGCTCCCTCTAGTGGTGGCTGTATACATTCCTATACACTGAGCTCCCTGTAGTGGTGGCTGTATACATTCCTATACACTGAGCTCCCTCTAGTGGTGGCTGTATACATTCCTATACACTGAGCTCCCTCTAGTGGTGGCTGTATACATTCCTATACACTGAGCTCCCTCTAGAGATGGCTGTATACATTCCTATACACTGAGCTCCCTCTAGAGATGGCTGTATACATTCCTATACACTGAGCTCCCTCTAGTGGTGGCTGTATACATTCCTATACACTGAGCTCCCTCTAGTGGTGACTGTATACATTCCTATACACTGAGCTTCCTCTAGTGGTGGCTGTATACATTCCTATACACTGAGCTCCCTCTAGTGGTGGCTGTATGCATTCCTATACACTGAGCTCCCTCTAGTGGTGGCTGTATACATTCCTATACACTGAGCTCCCTCTAGTGGTGGCTGTATACATTCCTATACACTGAGCTCCCTCTAGTGGTGGCTGTATACATTCCTATACACTGAGCTCCCTCTAGTGGTGGCTGTATAGATTCTTATACACTGAGCTCCCTCTAGTGGTGGCTGTATACATTCCTATACACTGTGCTCCCTCTAGTGGTGGCTGTATACATTCCTATACACTGAGCTCCCTCTAGTGGTGGCTGTATACATTCCTATACACTGAGCTCCCTCTAGTGGTGGCTGTATACATTCCTATACACTGAGCTCCCTCTAGTGGTGGCTGTATACATTCCTATACACTGAGCTCCCTCTAGTGGTGGCTCTATACATTCATATACGCTGGTCTATGGCATACTGGTGAGGGGTTTGTCTTTAGGGTAGACATGAGATTGTCTTTTATTTGTGGGGTCTGGGGAGGTGTTTTTCTGACATTTGGGGGTGTCGGGTATATCATACATAATCTGATTTCATTTTAAATTGAGAAATGTTTTCTGGCAAATCTTCAATAAAGACGATCAGATTAATGAGTGCAATGTGCGGCCACTGTCTGATCTGTGCCGCTCCTCACATACACTGTAATAGCGCCTCATCTGCTTTGGGAAAGCTGGGTGACTGGCCGATATAATGTAGTGACAGACAGAGATAGTAGTAATGGTGCAAATGTTGGGTCATCCAGCTTTTCCAGTTACAGATTTTATTCAGGAGAGGATGTCTCTGTTCACATATAGAGTCCGTCATCACTTTATTCAGAGGCTCCTGACACCAGGGTTTGGTTCTATCAGTTTCTGAGAAAGCTGGGTGGCCATCAACATAGCTCCACTGCAGAGATATGTTGGTGGGGGGTTACATTGCAGAACTCGGAGCTAGGAAAGCTGGGTGACAAGCCCCCATGTCAGCTGTATGGTGGCCATATTGGATGGCATTGAGAAAGAGATGCAATGGATAGAAGAGGCTCAGGGGAGGCCGCTATAGTCACCCCTCACGTGCAGAGGTAAGTACCGCATGTGACACTGGACGCCATCCGCAAGCATAACCCCCACTATCCTGTACTAATCCTGTCTTATCCTCTACCCACAGCCAAAGCTGCAACCACAATTCACATCCAGAGCTGTAACCACAATTCTGCTGTTATATCATCTCTTATAATCTTGTCACATCAAGAGCTACAGTGATAATTCTCCTGGTACATCATGTCTTCTACACAATTCACATCCAGAGCTGCAGTCATAATTTTACTGTTACACTTTGTCCATCATGCAGAACCAGTAATGATGGTGAATTGTGGAAACGGTGAGGGAGGTTATCAATTCACTGGGAGCAGCAACTCCTCCCCCGCCCTGTAGACAACACCCGGGAGCAGAGGTTATAAAGGGAAGTACTCCCAGGTGGGAAACCTGCCAGAGGCTTGGAGGAGCAGCAGAGCTGGGTATGTGAAGTCTGCACTATACACTACACCCCTAAATATAGCGCCCTACAGTCTGCTCTCATTCTGTGTTGTGTAAGAGAATACAGTCTATTGCTGCCTGTTATCAGCCATTTCAGGGGAGAAGATGACTGTAGGACAGGAGAATACAGTCTATTGCCCCCTGTTATCAGCCATTTCAGGGGAGAGGATGACTGTAGGACAGGAGAATACAGTCTATTGCCCCCTGTTATCAGACATTTCAGGGGAGAGGATGACTGTAGGACAGGAGAATACAGTCTATTGCCCCCTGTTATCAGCCATTTCAGGGCAGAGGATGACTGTAGGACAGGAGAATACAGTCTATTGCCCCCTGTTATCAGCCATTTCAGGGGGGAGGATGACTGTAGGACAGGAGAATACAGTCTATTGCCCCCTGTTATCAGCCATTTCAGAGGAGAGGATGACTGTAGGACAGGAGAATACAATCTATTGCCGCCTGTTATCAGCCATTTCAGGGGAGAGGATGACTGTAGGACAGGAGAATACAGTCTATTGCCTCCTGTTATCAGCCATTTCAGGGGAGAGGATGACTGTAGGACAGGAGAATACAGTCTATTGCCCCCTGTTATCAGACATTTCAGGGGAGAGGATGACTGTAGGACAGGAGAATACAGTCTATTGCCCCCTGTTATCAGCCATTTCAGGGGAGAGGATGACTGTAGGACAGGAGAATACAATCTATTGCCCCCTGTTATCAGCCATTTCAGGGGAGAGGATGACTGTAGGACAGGAGAATACAGTCTATTGCCCCCTGTTATCAGCCATTTCAGGGGAGAGGATGACTGTAGGACAGGAGAATACAGTCTATTGCCCCCTGTTATCAGCCATTTCAGAGGAGAGGATGACTGTAGGACAGGAGAATACAATCTATTGCCCCCTGTTATCAGCCATTTCAGAGGAGAGGATGACTGTAGGACAGGAGAATACAATCTATTGCCCCCTGTTATCAGCCATTTCAGAGGAGAGGATGACTGTAGGACAGGAGAATACAATCTATTGCCCCCTGTTATCAGCCATTTCAGGGGAGAGGATGACTGTAGGACAGGAGAATACAGTCTATTGCCCCCTGTTATCAGCCATTTCAGGGGAGAGGATGACTGTAGGACAGGAGAATACAGTCTATTGCCCCCTGTTATCAGCCATTTCAGAGGAGAGGATGACTGTAGGACAGGAGAATACAGTCTATTGCTCCCTGTTATCAGCCATTTCAGGGGAGAGGATGACTGTAGGACAGGAGAATACAATCTATTGTCCCCTGTTATCAGCCATTTCAGAGGAGAGGATGACTGTAGGACAGGAGAATACAGTCTATTGCTCCTGTTATCAGCCATTTCAGGGGAGAGGATGACTGTAGGACAGGAGAATACAGTCTATTGCCCCCTGTTATCAGCCATTTCAGGGGAGAGGATGACTGTAGGACAGGAGAATACAGTCTATTGCCCCCTGTTATCAGCCATTTCAGGGGAGAGGATGACTGTAGGACAGGAGAATACAGTCTATTGCTCCCTTTTATCAGCCATTTCAGGGGAGAGGATGACTGTAGGACAGGAGAATACAGTCTATTGCCCCCTGTTATCAGCCATTTCAGGGGAGAGGATGACTGTAGGACAGGAGAATACAGTCTATTGCTCCCTTTTATCAGCCATTTCAGGGGAGAGGATGACTGTAGGACAGGAGAATACAGTCTATTGCCCCCTGTTATCAGCCATTTCAGGAGAGAGGATGACTGTAGGACAGGAGAATACAGTCTATTGCCCCCTGTTATCAGCCATTTCAGGGGAGAGGATGACTGTAGGACAGGAGCATGCAATCTATTGCCCCCTGTTATCAGCCATTTCAGGAGAGAGGATGACTGTAGGACAGGAGAATACAGTCTATTGCCCCCTGTTATCAGCCATTTCAGAGGAGAGGATGACTGTAGGACAGGAGAATACAGTCTATTGCCCCCTGTTATCAGCCATTTCAGAGGAGAGGATGACTGTAGGACAGGAGAATACAGTCTATTGCCTCCTGATATCAGCCATTTCAGGGGAGAGGATGACTGTAGGAGAGGAGAATACAGTCTATTGCCCCCTGTTATCAACCATTTCAGGGGAGAGGATGACTGTAGGACAGGAGAATACAGTCTATTGCTCCCTGTTATCAGCCATTTCAGGGGAGAGGATGACTGTAGGACAGGAGAATACAGTCTATTGCTCCCTGTTATCAGCCATTTCAGGGGAGAGGATGACTGTAGGACAGGAGAATACAGTCTATTGCCCCTGTTATCAGCCATTTCAGGGGAGAGGATGACTGTAGGACAGGAGAATACAGTCTATTGCTTCCTGTTATCAGACATTTCAGGAGAGAGGATGACTGTAGGACAGGAGAATACAATCTATTGCCCCCTGTTATCAGCCATTTCAGGGGAGAGGATGACTGTAGGACAGGAGAATACAGTCTATTGCCCCCTGTTATCAGCCATTTCAGGAGAGAGGATGACTGTAGGACAGGAGAATACAGTCTATTGCCCCCTGTTATCAGCCATTTCAGGGGGGCGGATGACTGTAGGACAGGAGAATACAGTCTATTGCCCCCTGTTATCAGCCATTTCAGAGGAGAGGATGACTGTAGGACAGGAGAATACAGTCTATTGCCCCCTGTTATCAACCATTTCAGGGGAGAGGATGACTGTAGGACAGGAGAATACAGTCTATTGCTCCCTGTTATCAGCCATTTCAGGGGAGAGGATGACTGTAGGACAGGAGAATACAGTCTATTGCCCCTGTTATCAGCCATTTCAGGGGAGAGGATGACTGTAGGACAGGAGAATACAGTCTATTGCTCCCTGTTATCAGCCATTTCAGGGGAGAGGATGACTGTAGGACAGGAGAATACAGTCTATTGCCCCCTGTTATCAGCCATTTCAGGGGAGAGGATGACTGTAGGACAGGAGAATACAATCTATTGCCCCCTGTTATCAGCCATTTCATGGGAGAGGATGACTGTAGGACAGGAGAATACAGTCTATTGCTCCCTGTTATCAGCCATTTCAGAGGAGAGGATGACTGTAGGACAGGAGAATACAGTCTATTGCTCCCTGTTATCAGCCATTTCAGGGGAGAGGATGACTGTAGGACAGGAGAATACAGTCTATTGCTCCCTGTTATCAGCCATTTCAGAGGAGAGGATGACTGTAGGACAGGAGAATACAGTCTATTGCCCCCTGTTATCAGCCATTTCAGGGGAGAGGATGACTGTAGGACAGGAGAATATAGTCTATTGCTCCCTGTTATCAGCCATTTGTGGGGAGAGGATGACTGTAGGACAGGAGAATACAGTCTATTGCCTCCTGTTATCAGCCATTTCAGGGGAGAGGATGACTGTAGGACAGGAGAATACAGTCTATTGCCCCCTGTTATCAGCCATTTCAGGGGAGAGGATGACTGTAGGACAGGAGAATACAGTTTATTGCTCCCTGTTATCAGCCATTTCAAGGCAGAGGACGACTGTAGGACAGGAGAATACAGTCTATTGCCCCCTGTTATCAGCCATTTCAGGGGAGAGGATGACTGTAGGACAGGAGAATACAGTCTATTGCCCCCTGTTATCAGACATTTCAGGGCAGAGGATGACTGTAGGACAGGAGAATACAGTCTATTGCTCCCTGTTATCAGCCATTTCAGGGGAGAGGACGACTGTAGGACAGGAGAATACAGTCTATTGCTCCCTGTTATCAGCCATTTCAGGGGAGAGGACGACTGTAGGACAGGAGAATACAGTCTATTGCTCCCTGTTATCAGCCATTTCAGAAGAGAGGATGACTGTAGGACAGGAGAATACAGTCTATTGCTCCCTGTTATCAGCCATTTCAGGGCAGAGGATGACTGTAGGACAGGAGAATACAGTCTATTACTCCCTGTTATCAGCCATTTCAGGGGAGAAGATGACTGTAGGACAGGAGAATACAGTCTATTGCCCCCTGTTATCAGCCATTTCAGGGAAGAGGATGACTGTAGGACAGGAGAATACAGTCTATTGCTCCCTGTTACCAGCAATTTCAGGGGAGAGGATGACTGTAGGACAGGAGAATACAGTCTATTGCTCCCTGTTATCAGCCATTTCAGGGCAGAGGATGACTGTAGGACAGGAGAATACAGTCTATTACTCCCTGTTATCAGCCATTTCAGGGGAGAAGATGACTGTAGGACAGGAGAATACAGTCTATTGCCCCCTGTTATCAGCCATTTCAGGGAAGAGGATGACTGTAGGACAGGAGAATACAGTCTATTGCTCCCTGTTACCAGCAATTTCAGGGGAGAGGATGACTGTAGGACAGGATAATACAATCTATTGCCCCCTGTTATCAGCCATTTCAGGGGAGAGGATGACTGTAGGACAGGAGAATACAATCTATTGCACCCTGTTATCAGCCATTTTTAGGGGAGTAGATGACTGTAGGACAGGAGAATACAGTCTATTGCCCCCTGTTATCAGCCATTTCAGGGGAGTAGATGACTGTAGGACAGGAGAATACAATCTATTGCTCCCTGTTATCAGCCATTTCAGGGGAGAGGATGACTGTAGGACAGGAGAATACAGTCTATTTCTCCCTGTTATCAGCCATTTCAGGGGAGAGGATGACTGTAGGACAGGAGAATACAGTCTATTGCCCCCTGTTATCAGCCATTTCAGGGGAGAGGATGACTGTAGGACAGGAGAATACAGTCTATTGCCCCTCTTATCAGACATTTCAGGGGAGAGGATGACTGTAGGACAGGAGAATACAGTCTATTGCCCCCTGTTATCAGCCATTTCAGGGGAGAGGATGACTGTAGGACAGGAGAATACAGTCTATTGCCCCCTGTTATCAGCCATTTCAGGGGAGAGGATGACTGTAGGACAGGAGAATACAATCTATTGCTCTCTGTTACCAGCCATTTCAGGGGAGAGGATGACTGTAGGACAGGAGAATACAGTCTATTGCCCCCTGTTATCAGCCATTTCAGGGGAGAGGATGACTGTAGGACAGGAGAATACAGTCTATTGCCCCCTGTTATCAGCCATTTCAGGGGAGAGGATGACTGTAGGACAGGAGAATACAATCTATTGCCCCTGTTATCAGACATTTCAGGGGAGAGGATGACTGTAGGACAGGAGAATACAGTCTATTGCCCCCTGTTATCAGCCATTTCAGTGGAGAGGATGACTGTAGGACAGGAGAATACAGTCTATTGCCCCTGTTATCAGCCATTTCAAGGGAGAGGATGACTGTAGGACAGGAGAATACAGTCTATTGCCCCCTGTTATCAGCCATTTCAGGGGAGAGGATGACTGTAGGACAGGAGAATACAGTCTATTGCCCCCTGTTATCAACCATTTCAGAGGAGAGGATGACTGTAGAACAGGAGAATACAATCTATTGCCCCCTGTTATCAGCCATTTCAGGGGAGAGGATGACTGTAGGACAGGAGAATACAATCTATTGCCCCTGTTATCAGACATTTCAGGGGAGAGGATGACTGTAGGACAGGAGAATACAGTCTATTGCCCCTGTTATCAGACATTTCAGGGGGAGGATGACTGTAGGACAGGAGAATACAGTCTATTGCCCCCTGTTATCAGCCATTTCAGGGGAGAGGATGACTGTAGGACAGGAGAATACAGTCTATTGCCTCCTGTTATCAGCCATTTCAGAGGAGAGGATGACTGTAGGACAGGAGAATACAGTCTATTGCTCCCTGTTATCAGCCATTTCAGGGGATGTTGACTGTAGGACAGGAGAATACAGTCTATTGCCCCCTGTTATCAGCCATTTCAGGGGAGAGGATGACTGTAGGACAGGAGAATACAGTCTATTGCTCCCTGTTATCAGCCATTTCAGGGGAGAGGATGACTGTAGGACAGGAGAATACAGTCTATTGCCCCTGTTATCAGTCATTTCAGGGGGGAGGATGACTGTAGGACAGGAGAATACAGTCTATTGCCCCCTGTTATCAGCCATTTCAGGGGAGAGGATGACTGTAGGACAGGAGAATACAGTGTATTGCTCCCTGTTATCAGCCATTTCAGGGGAGAGGATGACTGTAGGACAGGAAAATTCAGTCTATTGCTCCCTGTTATCAGCCATATCAGGGGAGAGGATGACTGTAGGACAGGAGAATACAGTCTATTGCTCCCTGTTATCAGCCATTTCAGGGGAGAGGATGACTGTAGGACAGGAGAATACAGTCTATTGCTCCCTGTTATCAGCCATTTCAGGGGAATGGATGACTGTAGGACAGGAGAATACAGTCTATTCCCCCTGTTATCAGCCATTTCAGGGGAGAGGATGACTGTAGGACAGGAGAATACAGTCTATTGCTCCCTGTTATCAGCCATTTGTGGGGAGAGGATGACTGTAGGGCAGGAGAATACAATCTATTGCTCCCTGTTATCAGCCATTTGTGGGGAGAGGATGACTGTAGGACAGGAGAATACAGTCTATTGCTCCCTGTTATCAGCCATTTCAGGGGAGATGATGACTGTAGGACAGGAGAATACAGTCTATTGCCCCCTGTTATCAGCCATTTCAGGGGAGAGGATGACTGTAGGACAGGAGAATACAGTCTATTGCTCCCTGTTATCAGTCATTTCAGGGGAGAGGATGACTGTAGGACAGGAGAATACAGTCTATTGCTCCCTGTTATCAGCCATTTCAGGGGAGAGGATGACTGTAGGACAGGAGAATACAGTCTATTGCTCCCTGTTATCAGCCATTTCAGGGGAGAGGATGACTTTAGGACAGGAGAATACAGTCTATTGCCCCCTGTTATCAGCCATTTCAGGGGAGAGGATGACTGTAGGACAGGAGAATACAGTCTATTGCTCCCTGTTATCAGCCATTTCAGGGGAGAGGATGACTGTAGGACAGGAGAATACAGTCTATTGCCCCCTGTTATCAGCCATTTCAGGGGAGAGGACGACTGTAGGACAGGAGAATACAGTCTATTGCCCCCTGTTATCAGCCATTTCAGGGGAGAGGATGACTGTAGGACAGGAGAATACAGTCTATTGCCCCCTGTTATCAGACATTTCAGGGGAGAGGATGACTGTAGGACAGGAGAATACAGTCTATTGCCCCCTGTTATCAGACATTTCAGGGGAGAGGATGACTGTAGGACAGGAGAATACAATCTATTGCCCCTGTTATCAGACATTTCAGGGGAGAGGATGACTGTAGGACAGGAGAATACAATCTATTGCTCCCTGTTATCAGCCATTTCAGGGGAGATGATGACTGTAGGACAGGAGAATACAGTCTATTGCTCCCTGTTATCAGCCATTTCAGGGGAGATGATGACTGTAGGACAGGAGAATACAGTCTATTGCTCCCTGTTATCAGCCATTTCAGGGGAGAGGATGACTGTAGGACAGGAGAATACAGTCTATTGCCCCCTGTTATCAGCCATTTCAGGGGAGAGGATGACTGTAGGACAGGAGAATACAGTCTATTGCTCCCTGTTATCAGCCATTTCAGGGGAGAGGACGACTGTAGGACAGGAGAATACAGTCTATTGCCCCCTGTTATCAGCCATTTCAGGGGAGAGGATGACTGTAGGACAGGAGAATACAGTCTATTGCCCCCTGTTATCAGACATTTCAGGGGAGAGGATGACTGTAGGACAGGAGAATACAGTCTATTGCCCCCTGTTATCAGACATTTCAGGGGAGAGGATGACTGTAGGACAGGAGAATACAATCTATTGCCCCTGTTATCAGACATTTCAGGGGAGAGGATGACTGTAGGACAGGAGAATACAATCTATTGCTCCCTGTTATCAGCCATTTCAGGGGAGATGATGACTGTAGGACAGGAGAATACAGTCTATTACTCCCTGTTATCAGCCATTTCAGGGGAGAGGATGACTGTAGGACAGGAGAATACAGTCTATTGCCCCCTGTTATCAGCCATTTCAGGGGAGAGGATGACTGTAGGACAGGAGAATACAGTCTATTGCCCCCTGTTATCAGCCATTTCAGGGGAGAGGATGACTGTAGGACAGGAGAATACAGTCTATTGCCCCCTGTTATCAGCCATTTCAGGGGAGAGGATGACTGTAGGACAGGAGAATACAGTCTATTGCCCCCTGTTATCAGCCATTTCAGGGGAGAGGATGACTGTAGGACAGGAGAATACAGTCTATTGCCCCCTGTTATCAGCCATTTCAGGGGAGAGGATGACTGTAGGACAGGAGAATACAGTCTATTGCCCCCTGTTATCAGCCATTTCAGGGGAGAGGATGACTGTAGGACAGGAGAATACAGTCTATTGCCCCCTGTTATCAGCCATTTCAGGGGAGAGGATGACTGTAGGACAGGAGAATACAGTCTATTGCCCCCGGTTATCAGCCATTTCAGGGGAGAGGATGACTGTAGGACAGGAGAATACAGTCTATTGCCCCCTGTTATCAGCCATTTCAGGGGAGAGGATGACTGTAGGACAGGAGAATACAGTCTATTGCCCCCTGTTATCAGCCATTTCAGGGGAGAGGATGACTGTAGGACAGGAGAATACAGTCTATTGCCCCCTGTTATCAGCCATTTCAGGGGAGAGGATGACTGTAGGACAGGAGAATACAATCTATTGCTCCCTGTTATCAGCCATTTCAGGGGAGAGGATGACTGTAGGACAGGAGAATACAGTCTATTGCCCCCTGTTATCAGCCATTTCAGGAGAGAGGATGACTGTAGGACAGGAGAATACAATCTATTGCCCCCTGTTATAAGCCATTTCAGGGGAGAGGATGACTGTAGGAAAGGAGAATACAGTCTATTGCTCCCTGTTATCAGCCATTTCAGGGGAGAGGATGACTGTAGGACAGGAGAATACAATCTATTGCCCCCTGTTATCAGCCATTTCAGGGGAGAGGATGACTGTAGGACAGGAGAATACAGTCTATTGCTCCCTGTTATCAGCCATTTCAGGAAAGAGGATGACTGTAGGACAGGAGAATACAGTCTATTGCCCCCTGTTATCAGCCATTTCAGGGAAGAGGATGACTGTAGGACAGGAGAATACAGTCTATTGCCCCCTGTTATCAGCCATTTCAGGGGAGAGGATGACTGTAGGACAGGAGAATACAATCTATTGTCCCCTGTTATCAGCCATTTCAGGGGAGAGGATGACTGTAGGACAGGAGAATACAGTCTATTGCTCCCTGTTATCAGCTATTTCAGGGGAGAGGATGACTGTAGGACAGGAGAATACAGTCTATTGCCCCCTGTTATCAGCCATTTCAGGGGAGAGGATGACTGTAGGACAGGAGAATACAGTCTGTTGCTCCCCGTTATCTGACATTTCAGGGGAGAGGATGACTGTAGGACAGAGAATACAGTCTATTGCCCCCCGTTATCAGCCATTTCAGGGGAGAGGATGACTGTAGGACAGGAGAATACAGTCTATTGCTCCCTGTTATCAGCCATTTCAGGGGAGAGGATGACTGTAGGACAGGAGAATACAGTCTATTGCCTCCTGTTATCAGCCATTTCAGGGGAGAGGATGACTGTAGGACAGGAGAATACAGTCTATTGCCCCCTGTTATCAGCCATTTCAGGGGAGAGGATGACTGTAGGACAGGAGAATACAATCTATTTCCCCCTGTTATCAGCCATTTCAGGGGAGAGGGTGACTGTAGGACAGGAGAATACAGTCTATTGCTCCCTGTTATCAGCCATTTCAGGGGAGAGGATGACTGTAGGACAGGAGAATACAATCTATTGCCCCCTGTTATCAGCCTTTTCAGGGGAGAGGATGACTGTAGGACAGGAGAAGTTATCAGCCATTTCAGGGGAGAGGATGACTGTAGGACAGGAGAATACAGTCTATTGCTCCCTGTTATCAGCCCTTTCAGGGGAGAGGATGACTGTAGGACAGGAGAATACAGTCTATTGCCCCCTGTTATCAGCCATTTCAGGGGAGAGGATGACTGTAGGACAGGAGAATACAGTCTATTGCTCCCTGTTATCAGCCATTTCAGGGGAGAGGATGACTGTAGGACAGGATAATACAATCTATTGCTCCCTGTTATCAGCCATTTCAGGGGAGAGGATGACTGTAGGACAGGAGAATACAGTCTATTGCCCCCTGTTATCAGCCATTTCAGGTGAGAGGATGACTGTAGGACAGGAGAATACAGTCTATTGCTCCCGGTTATCAGCCATTTCAGGGGAGAGGGTGACTGTAGGACAGGAGAATACAGTCTATTGCCTCCTGTTATCAGCCATTTCAGGGGAGAGGATGACTGTAGGACAGGAGAATACAGTCTATTGCTCCCTGTTATCAGCCATTTCAGAGGAGAGGATGTCTGTAGGACAGGAGAATACAGTCTATTGCTCCCTGTTATCAGCCATTTCAGGGGAGAGGATGACTGTAGGACAGGATAATACAATCTATTGCTCCCTGTTATCAGCCATTTCAGGGGAGAGGATGACTGTAGGACAGGAGAATACAGTCTATTGCCCCCTGTTATCAGCCATTTCAGGTGAGAGGATGACTGTAGGACAGGAGAATACAGTCTATTGCTCCCTGTTATCAGCCATTTCAGGGGAGAGGGTGACTGTAGGACAGGAGAATACAGTCTATTGCCTCCTGTTATCAGCCATTTCAGGGGAGAGGATGACTGTAGGACAGGAGAATACAGTCTATTGCTCCCTGTTATCAGCCATTTCAGAGGAGAGGATGACTGTTGGACAGGAGAATACAGTCTATTGCTCCCTGTTATCAGCCATTTCAGAGGAGAGGATGACTGTTGGACAGGAGAATACAGTCTATTGCCTCCTGTTATCAGCCATTTCAGGTGAGAGGATGACTGTAGGACAGGAGAATACAATCTATTGCCCCCTGTTATCAGCCATTTCAGGGGAGAGGATGACTGTTGGACAGGAGAATACAGTCTATTGCCTCCTGTTATCAGCCATTTCAGGGGAGAGGATGACTGTAGGACAGGAGAATACAGTCTATTGCTCCCTGTTATCAGCCATTTCAGGGGGGAGAGGATGACTGTAGGACAGGAGAATACAATCTATTGCTCCCTGTTATCAGCCATTTCAGAGGAGAGGATGACTGTAGGACAGGAGAATACAGTCTATTGCTCCCTGTTATCAGCCATTTCAGGGAAGAGGATGACTGTAGGACAGGAGAATACAGTCTATTGCTCCCTGTTATCAGCCATTTCAGGGGAGAGGATGACTGTAGGACAGGAGAATACAGTCTATTGCTCCCTGTTATCAGCCATTTCAGGGAAGAGGATGACTGTAGGACAGGAGAATACAGTCTATTGCTCCCTGTTATCAGCCATTTCAGGGGAGAGGATGACTGTAGGACAGGAGAATACAGTCTATTACTCCCTGTTATCAGACATTTCAGGGGAGAGAATGACTGTAGGACAGGAGAATACAATCTATTGCTCCCTGTTATCAGCCATTTCAGAGGAGAGGATGACTGTAGGACAGGAGAATACAGTCTATTGCTCCCTGTTATCAGCCATTTCAGGGAAGAGGATGACTGTAGGACAGGAGAATACAGTCTATTACCCTCTGTTATCAGCCATTTCAGGGGAGAGGATGACTGTAGGACAGGAGAATACAGTCTATTACTCCCTGTTATCAGACATTTCAGGGGAGAGAATGACTGTAGGACAGGAGAATACAGTCTATTGCTCCCTTACAGTTTGTAGCTTGCACTTGCACATTTGAATCTTCAGACTGATACATTGTAGTAAACTAACAGAGATTAGGTCCGCTGCCGCAGAGGTGCTGATCCTCTTCTCAGTGCTGGACTATTGATATATGAAGGATTACAGCCGCATCTGCCTGTAACCAGACACATCAAACACAATACGGTTTATCTACATCAAACCATTTCAAACAATCCTTGTTTCCATTCACTGTCAGGAAGCAGAGATAGGAGCTGTACAGGGAATGTTCCCGTGGGTTGGGTCTGTATCTCCTGTGTATCACTGATTTCTTGCTCCGTCTTACCCTCAATTACAGAACCCTTCATCAGGATCCGTGTCCAGTCAGGGCGGTCATACGTTTATCCATCCAGGACGAGCAGACGTTGACAGATCAGGGAAAACTGGGCGCAATTTACTTCATTCTTGAAAAAAGTGAGCCAATAACCTTTCAATGCATTTACACATCACTGAGGTTGGCGTGCCCTCCATAACACGGAGCGCAACTCTTCATACATGTTACCTAGCCGTGTGCAGGCTGATGAATCTAGAGAACACCGCAAAAGTCTGGCCACATGACCCCGTAACAAGTCTGTATACATATATATGTGTAATAATCACGGGCGTCCAAGTGCTGCACCCACGTAACGCGGCTGCACCTCCTCAACACCTCTACATCCACGTAACGTGGCTGCACCCACGTAACCTCTCCATATAGCACCGCACTATGTCCACATGACTGTACTCTCCTGTCCTACAGCCATTCTCTCCCAGTATGTGGCGGTATATATACAGGAAAGTGAGATCTGACCCTTTCACATGAGCCCCCCATTAGTATCTGATGTCCCCCATGACCCGTATTATTGGCCATGATGAGTATTTGGTCATATTAGGCTCCATGGTGGGCTCTGTGGTCCCCGGTCACTTTCTCACCTCCTTGTCTCGTCTCCCCAGGACACAGGTCACTTCCCACCCCCGGAGCCAGTTGTTGGAGCCTCATCTACATAACAAAGGTCTGGAGGGAAGTGGTCACCATGAGAGACCTCTACACCTTGTCCTGCAGCTTCTCAGCTGGGACTGTTCTCCAGAGACATGACCTGTCCAGTCTGCTGACCCTCGGCTACCAGGACCATTTCATCTTGGCCCCCAGAGTCTGTGACATGGCTGCTGGAAACCAGTCCTGGGGGCCCCTGTCCACTCACAGAGATGGGGGGAACTGGATCTTGGAGATGAGGAAACCTGTTCCTGCCGCTGTCCAGGATCCATCCTGCTCCAAACCCCAGGTCACCAAGGAGAAGAAGGACCCAAGACCTGCTGAAGGCGAGAAGACTACTAAGAAGGTCAAGAAAAAGAACTACCAGCGTTACGCCAAGCCGCCCTACTCCTACCTGGCCATGATCGCCCTGGTCATCCAGAACTCGCCTGACAAGATGCTGAAACTCTCCCAGGTAAGAGAAGACCCCCAGGGGCACGAGTCTTTATTTGGGGCCTCATCGAGGCAGGTCTGGCCCCCAACTGAAGTTCCCTGACAGGATATGCTGGGAGTTGTAGTTTCCCTGCAGCTGGAGGGAAACTGAAGGTATTGGTAAGGTGGGGAGCGCTCAGACAGGGTTTAGAGATTGGGGGCTTCTTGGTTTACTACTCGCCCGCTATAGAGGGGTCACACGTGTCCGGCAGTTTGTGGTGTCCATACCTGCACTCAGTGCGGGGTCACAGCACATCTCCTCCCAGTTTTGACCACTGTGTAGATGACTGGTTATAATGGATCCCCAGTATGATGTATACCGGCCAACTACCGAGTGTGTATGGGGGGCAGAGGGGCTTCTCCCCCCAGGCTGAGAGAACATTTGTGAGGAGGTCAGGGGGGGCTGTTGGTATTATGTACATGTGACCTCGGCTTATCTCTAACGATGTCCTCGATGACCCCCACCGGGTGCCGGAGTCCTGAGGAGCGGCAGTGTTTGATGTCTGCAGTACATAATCCAGCGGAGACCCCGGGATCTGATTCCCCCCCCCCCCCCCATTGTTCTCCGCTTTATCTCCTGATACTAATCCCTATTGTGCCGCTAAAAGAAGAACCTGATTGGGGGGGGGGGAGTGGGGGGCTACTTGAAAAATAGGGGGGGTGCAGAATGAGGGGCTCTACATGAGAAATGGGAGGGGGGGTGCAGGATGGGGGGCTACATGAAAAATGTGTGGGGGGTGCAGGATGGATGTCTACATGATGACTGGGGGGATGCAGGATGGGGGTTTACATGAGAACTGTGGGGGTGCAGGTCTACATGAGAAATGGGGAGGTGCAGGATGGGGGCTACATGAGAACTGGGGGGTGCAGGATGGGGGCTACATGAGAAATGGGGAGGTGCAGGATGGGGGGCTACATGAGAACTGGGGGGGTGCAGGATGGGGGGGCTACATGAGAACTGAGGGGTGCAGGATAGGGGGGCTACATGAGAACTGAGGGGTGCAGGATAGGGGGGCTACATGAGAACTGAGGGGTGCAGGTCTACATGAGAAATGGGGAGGTGCAGGATGGGGGCTACATGAGAACTGGGGGGTGCAGGATGGGGGCTACATGAGAACTGGGGGGTGTAGGATGGGGGGGCTACATGAGAACTGAGGGGTGCAGGATGGGGGGGGCTACATGAGAACTGGGGGTGCAGGATGGGGGCTACATGAGAACTGGGGGTGCAGGATGGGGGCTCTACATGAGAACTGGGGGGTGCAGGTCTACATGAGAAATGGGGGGGTGCAGGATGGGGGCTACATGAGAACTGGGGGGTGCAGGATGGGGGGGCTACATGAGAACTGGGGGGGTGCAGGATGGGGGGCTACATGAAAAATGTGTGGGGGGTGCAGGATGGAGGTCTACATGACAACTGGGGGGTGCAGGATGGAGGTCTACATGACAACTGGGGGGTGCAGGATGGAGGTCTACATGACAACTGGGGGGTGCAGGATGGAGGTCTACATGACAACTGGGGGGTGCAGGATGGAGGTCTACATGACAACTGGGGGGTGCAGGATGGAGGTCTACATGACAACTGGGGGGTGCAGGATGGAGGTCTACATGACAACTGGGGGGTGCAGGATGGGGGTCTACATAAGAAATGGGTGTGCAGGATGGGGGGCTACATGAGAAATGGGGGGTGCAGGATGGGGGGGCTACATGAGAAATGTGTGTGGGGGGGTCTATATGAGAAATGGGGGGGTGCAGGATGGTGGGTCTACATGAGAAATGGGGGGTGCAGGATGGGGGGCTACATGAGAAATGGGGGTCTACATGAGAAATATGGGGTGGGCTGTATGAGAAATGAGGGGGTGCAGGATGGGTCTACATGAGAAATGTTAGGGTGCAGGATGGGGGGCTACATGAGAAATGGGGGTGCAGGATGGGGTGGGCTGTTTAAGAAATGGGGTTGCAGGATGGGGTGGGCTGTATGAGAAATGAGGGGGTGCAGGATGGGGGGCTACATGAGAAATGGGGGGTTGCAAGATGGGGGTCTACATGAGAAATGGGGGGGTGCAGGATAGGGGGCTACATGAGAAATGAGCCGGTGCAGGATGGGGGGGCTACATAAGAAATGGGGGGTACAGGATGGGGCGGGCTGTATGCAAAATGTTAGGGTGCAGGATGGAGGTCTACATGAGAAATGGGGGGTGCATGATGGGGGTCTACATGAGAAATGGGGGGTGCATGATGGGGGTCTACATGAGAAATGGGGGGTGCAAGATGGAGGTCTACATGAGAAATGGGGGGTGCAAGATGGAGGTCTACATGAGAAATGGGGGGTGCAAGATGGGGGTCTACATGAGAAATGGGGGGTGCAGGATGGGGGTCTACATGAGAAATGGGGGGTGCAGGATGGGGGTCTACATGAGAAATGGGGGGTACATGATGGGGGTCTACATGAGAAATGGGGGGTGCATGATGGGGGTCTACATGAGAAATGGGGGGTGCAGGATGGGGGTCTACATGAGAAATGGGGGGTGCAGGATGGGGGGGGCTACATGAGAAATGGGGGGTGCAGGATGGGGGGGGCTACATGAGAAATGGGGGGTGCAGGATGGGGGGGCTACATGAGAAATGGGGGGGTGCAGGATGAGGGGCTACATGAGAAATGGGGCGGTGCAGGATGGGGGGGCTACATGAGAAATGGGGCGGTGCAGGATGGGGGGGCTACATGAGAAATGTGGGGTGCAGGATGGGGGGCTACATGAGAAATGTGGGGTGCAGGATGGGGGGCTACATGAGGAGAAATGGGTGCAGGATGGGGAAGGCTGTATGATAAATGTGGGGTGCAGGATGGGGGGCTACATGAGAAATGGGGGGGTGCAGGATGGGGGGCTACATGAGAAATGGGGGGGTGCAGGATAGGGCGGGCTGTATGCAAAATGTTAGGGTGCAGGATGGAGGTCTACATGAGAAATGGGGGTGCAGGATGGGGGGCTACATGAGAAATGGGGGGTACAGGATGGGGCGGGCTGTATGCAAAATGTTAGGGTGCAGGATGGAGGTCTACATGAGAAATGGGGGGTGCATGATGGGGGTCTACATGAGAAATGGGGGGTGCAGGATGGGGGTCTACATGAGAAATGGGGGGTGCAGGATGGGGGTCTACATGAGAAATGTGGGGTGCAGGATGGGGGGGCTACATGAGAAATGGGGGGGGTGCAGGATGAGATGCTACATGAGAAATGGGGCGGTGCAGGATGGGGGGCTGCATGAGAAATGTGGGGTGCAGGATGGGGGGCTACATGAGAAATGTGGGGTGCAGGATGGGGGGCTACATGAGAAATGAGGAGGTGCAGGATGGGGGGCTACATGAGGAGAAATGGGTGCAGGATGGGGCAGGCTGTATGATAAATGTGGGGTGCAGGATGGGGGGCTACATGAGAAATAAGGGGTGCAGGATGGGGCTACATGAGAAATGGGGGGGTGCAGGATAGGGGTCTACATGAGAAATGGGGGGTGCAGGATGGGGGCTCTATATGAGGAGAAATGGGGGGTGCAAGATGAGGGTCTACATGAGGAGAAATGGGTGCAGGATGGGGCAGGCTGTATGAGAAATGTGGTGTGCAGGATGGGGCTACTTGAGAAATGGGGGGGTGCAGGATGGGGGGCTACATGAGAAATGGGGCGGGCTATATGGGAAATGGGGTGCAGGATGGGGGTCTACATGAGAACTGGGGGGTGCAGGATGGGGGGCAACATGAGAACTGGGGGGTGCAGGATCGGGGGCTCTACATGAGAAATGTGGCGGTGCAGGATGGGGGGCTACATGAGAAATGGGGGTGTAGGATGGAGTGCTACATGAGAAATGGGGGTGTAGGATGGGGTGCTACATGAGAAATGGGGGTGTAGGATGGGGTGCTACATGAGAAATGGGGGTGTAGGATGGGGTGCTACATGAGAAATGGGGGTGTAGGATGGGGTGCTACATGAGAAATGGGGGTGTAGGATGGGGTGCTACATGAGAAATGGTGGGGTGCAGGATGGGGTGCTACATGAGAAATGGGTGTAGGATGGGGGGCTACATGAGAAATGGTGGGGTGCAGGATGGGGTGCTACATGAGAAATGGGTGTAGGATGGGGGGCTACATGAGAAATGGGGGGTGGAGGATGGAGTGATACATGAGAAATGGGGGGTGGAGGATGGAGTGATACATGAGAAATGGGGGGCTACATGAGAAATGTGGGGGTGCAGGATGGGGGGCTACATGAGAAATGTGGGGGTGCAGGATGGGGGGCTACATGAGAATGGCGAAGGACCGCGCCCCCTGTGTGTGAACTGTTTTTCGGAGAGTGCCCCTAATTGTCGGGGATGGCAGCCCACCGGATCAGGCTGTGCACGCTCGGCGCTGGGAGGCGTATGCGGAGTAACTTGTGCGGTGTCGAAGCCGCTCCCTTCTGCCGAATCAGAACCCTGAGGGCCCCGATGATCAGCACTGCCGGGAGCGAAGACCTGACCACAGACATGAACACCGCCATCGGGCCGTAGTTTAGCGACGCGTTTTACCGACGCTCCGTCCGCTTCTTCAGACCGACACCTGGAGCACAGGACAGAGCAGCGGTTTACATATGTAAAGGGGGCTCATTATGGACACAGTATGGGGGTGTCACTGGAGATGGGGGGGCTCATTATGGACACAGTATGGGGGTGTCACTGGAGATGGGGGGCTCATTATGGACACAGTATGGGGGTGTCGCTGGAGATGGGGGGGCTCATTATGGACACAGTATGGGGGTGTCGCTGGAGATGGGGGGGCTCATTATGGACACAGTATGGGGGTGTCACTGGAGATGGGGGGCTCATTATGGACACAGTATGGGGGTGTCACTGGAGATGGGGGGCTCATTACGGACATAGTATGGGGGTGTCACTGGAGATGGGGGGGCTCATTATGGACACAGTATGGGGGTGTCGCGTGAGATGGGGGGCTCATTATGGACACAGTATGGGGGTGTCACTGGAGATGGGGGGCTCATTACGGACATAGTATGGGGGTGTCACTGGAGATGGGGGGGCTCATTATGGACACAGTATGGGGGTGTCGCTGGAGATGGGGGGCTCATTATGGACACAGTATGGGGGTGTCACTGGAGATGGGGGGCTCATTATGGACACAGTATGGGGGTGTCGCTGGAGATGGGGGGGCTCATTATGGACACAGTATGGGGGTGTCGCTGGAGATGGGGGGGCTCATTATGGACACAGTATGGGGGTGTCGCTGGAGATGGGGGGGGCTCATTATGGACACAGTATGGGGGTGTCGCTGGAGATGGGCTCATTATGGACACAGTATGGGGGTGTCACTGGAGATGGGCTCATTATGGACACAGTATGGGGGTGTCGCTGGAGATGGGGGGGGCTCATTATGGACATAGTATGGGGGTGTCGCTGGAGATGGGCTCATTATGGACACAGTATGGGGGTGTCGCTGGAGATGGGGGCTCATTATGGACACAGTATGGGGGTGTCACTGGAGATGGGCTCATTATGGACACAGTATGGGGGTGTCGCTGGAGATGGGGGCTCATTATGGACACAGTATGGGGGTATCGCTGGAGATGGGGGGCTCATTATAGACATAGTATGGGGGTGTCGCTGGAGATGGGGGGCTCATTATGGACATAGTATGGGGGTGTCGCTGGAGATGGGGGGCTCATTATGGACACAGTATGGGGGTGTCACTGGAGATGGGGGGGCTCATTATGGACACAGTATGGGGGTGTCGCTGGAGATGGGGGGCTCATTATGGACATAGTATGGGGGTGTCGCTGGAGATGGGGGGGCTCATTATGGACACAGTATGGGGGTGTCGCTGGAGATGGGGGGGCTCATTATGGACACAGTATGGGGGTGTCGCTGGAGATGGGGGGCTCATTATAGACACAGTATGGGGGTGTCGCTGGAGAGGGGGGCTCATTATAGACATAGTATGGGGGTGTCGCTGGAGATGGGGGGCTCATTATGGACACAGTATGGGGGTGTCGCTGGAGATGGGGGGCTCATTATGGACACAGTATGGGGGTGTCGCTGGAGATGGGGGGCTCATTATGGACACAGTATGGGGGTGTCGCTGGAGATGGGGGGCTCATTATGGACACAGTATGGGGGTGTCGCTGGAGATGGGGGGCTCATTATAGACACAGTATGGGGGTGTCGCTGGAGAGGGGGGGCTCATTATGGACACAGTATGGGGGTGTCGCTGGAGATGGGGGGCTCATTATGGACACAGTATGGGGGTGTCGCTGGAGATGGGGGGCTCATTATGGACACAGTATGGGGGTGTCGCTGGAGATGGGGGGCTCATTATGGACACAGTATGGGGGTGTCGCTGGAGATGGGGGGCTCATTATGGACACAGTATGGGGGTGTCGCTGGAGATGGGGGGCTCATTATGGACACAGTATGGGGGTGTCGCTGGAGATGGGGGGCTCATTATGGACACAGTATGGGGGTGTCGCTGGAGATGGGGGGCTCATTATGGACACAGTATGGGGGTGTCGCTGGAGATGGGGGGCTCATTATGGACACAGTATGGGGGTGTCGCTGGAGATGGGGGGCTCATTATGGACACAGTATGGGGGTGTCGCTGGAGATGGGGGGCTCATTATGGACACAGTATGGGGGTGTCGCTGGAGATGGGGGGGCGCACTGACGTGCACAGTATGGGGGTGTCGCTGGAGTTGGGGACCGATCAGTCCCTGCTCAGCAGCCCCCCCCCCCCCGACATGGGGGCGATTTCCTGATATTAGATGCCCCGTGATCGCTCCAGGGGCGCAGGTTTTCATCGGGAAGGTTCATAGGAAGGTTCATGTCGATCTTCGGGTCTGTGGGGGGGAGGTTCACATCCAGATAAGAGCAGATTGGAGGGAGGGGTCTTCACGTCCAGCTGAGACCCTGATAACGTGGTGGGCTTCTCATCTCCTACTGTAAACGAAACCAGGAGGCAAAAGGTCAGCGGCATAAAGGGAGGTCAGCGGGGGGCCGCCCTGTGGATGTGTCAGCTCTGAGTGACAGTGACGGCTCAGATAGCGCTGCCGGACCCCCTGCCAGGAGCCACAGTCACAGCCTGATCCCAATCTGCACCTTATCCGAGTCCTGAAGACCAACCCCCACCGTGATAGCACATCCCCCACCCCCACTACTCCCCCCCCCCCCCCCCCCCCGATATAACCCCCCCACTACTCCTCTAATATAACCCCCCCACTACTCCCCCGATATAACCCCCCACTACTCCTCTAATATAACCCCCCACTACTCCTCTAATATAACCCCCCACTACTCCTCTAATATAACTCCCCCACTACTCCCCCGATATAACCCCCCACTACTCCTCTAATATAACCCCCCCACTACTCCTCTAATATAACCCCCCCACTACTCCTCTAATATAACCCCCCACTACTAGTCTAATATAACCCCCCACTACTCCTCTAATATAACCCCCCCACTACTCCTCTAATATAACCCCCCACTACTCCTCTAATATAACCCCCCACTACTCCTCTAATATAACCCCCCACTACTCCTCTAATATAACCCCCCACTACTCCCCCGATATAACCCCCCACTACTCCTCTAATATAACCCCCCCACTACTCCTCTAATATAACCCCCCCACTACTCCTCTAATATAACCCCCCACTACTAGTCTAATATAACCCCCCACTACTCCTCTAATATAACCCCCCCACTACTCCTCTAATATAACCCCCCACTACTCCTCTAATATAACCCCCCACTACTCCTCTAATATAACCCCCCACTACTCCTCTAATATAACCCCCCACTACTCCTCTAATATAACCCCCCACTACTAGTCTAATATAACCCCCCACTACTCCTCTAATATAACCCCCCACTACTCCTCTAATATAACCCCCCACTACTCCTCTAATATAACCCCCCACTACTCCTCTAATATAACCCCCCCACTACTCCTCTAATATAACCCCCCACTACTCCCCTAATATAACCCCCCCACTACTCCTCTAATATAACCCCCCCACTACTCCTCTAATATAACTCCCCCACTACTCCCCCGATATAACCCCCCACTACTCCTCTAATATAACCCCCCCACTACTCCTCTAATATAACCCCCCCACTACTCCTCTAATATAACCCCCCCACTACTCCTCTAATATAACCCCCCACTACTAGTCTAATATAACCCCCCACTACTCCTCTAATATAACCCCCCCACTACTCCTCTAATATAACCCCCCACTACTCCTCTAATATAACCCCCCACTACTCCTCTAATATAACCCCCCCACTACTCCTCTAATATAACCCCCCACTACTCCTCTAATATAACCCCCCACTACTCCTCTAATATAACCCCCCACTACTCCTCTAATATAACCCCCCCACTACTCCTCTAATATAACCCCCCACTACTCCTCTAATATAACCCCCCACTACTAGTCTAATATAACCCCCCACTACTCCTCTAATATAACCCCCCACTACTCCTCTAATATAACCCCCCACTACTCCTCTAATATAACCCCCCACTACTCCTCTAATATAACCCCCCCACTACTCCTCTAATATAACCCCCCACTACTCCCCTAATATAACCCCCCCACTACTCCTCTAATATAACCCCCCCACTACTAGTCTAATATAACCCCCCACTACTCCTCTAATATAACCCCCCCACTACTCCTCTAATATAACCCCCCACTACTCCTCTAATATAACCCCCCCACTACTCCTCTAATATAACCCCCCACTACTCCTCTAATATAACCCCCCCCCACTACTCCTCTAATATAACCCCCCCACTACTAGTCTAATATAACCCCCCACTACTCCTCTAATATAACCCCCCCACTACTCCTCTAATATAACCCCCCACTACTCCTCTAATATAACCCCCCACTACTCCTCTAATATAACCCCCCCACTACTCCTCTAATATAACCCCCCCACTACTAGTCTAATATAACCCCCCACTACTCCTCTAATATAACCCCCCCACTACTAGTCTAATATAACCCCCCACTACTAGTCTAATATAACCCCCCACTACTCCTCTAATATAACCCCCCCACTACTCCCCTAATATAACCCCCCCACTACTCCTCTAATATAACCCCCCCACTACTCCTCTAATATAACCCCCCCACTACTCCTCTAATATAACCCCCCCACTACTCCTCTAATATAACCCCCCACTACTCCTCTAATATAACCCCCCACTACTCCTCTAATATAACCCCCCACTACTCCTCTAATATAACCCCCCACTACTCCTCTAATATAACCCCCCACTACTCCTCTAATATAACCCCCCACTACTCCTCTAATATAACCCCCCCCACTACTCCTCTAATATAACCCCCCCACTACTAGTCTAATATAACCCCCCCCACTACTCCTCTAATATAACCCCCCACTACTCCCCAAATATTACTGTGAAAGTACTCCTCCGATATAAACTAAACTTAGTACTGGGGGTTATAAGGCTGAAAGGCCCTCTGTCCATCCAGTTCAGCCCATTCTCCTGCAAAAAGATCAAGAGGAAGGCAAAAAAAAACTGAGATAGAAGCCAATTTTCACCACCTAAGGGGGAAAAAAATTCCTTCTCGACTCCAATCAGGCATCAGAATAACTACCTGGATCAATGACCCCTCTCTAGTAGCTATAGCCTGTAATATTATTACACTCCAGAAATACATCCAGGCCCCTCCTGAATTCCTTTATTGTACTCACCATCACCACCTCCTCAGGCAGAGAGTCCATAGTCTCACTGCTCTTACAGTACAGAGTCCATAGTCTCACTGCTCTTACCGTAAAGAGTCCATAGTCTCACTGCTCTTACAGTAAAGAGTCTATAGTCTCACTGCTCTTACAGTAAAGAGTCCATAGTCTCACTGCTCTTACAGTAAAGAGCCCATAGTCTCACTGCTCTTACAGTAATGAGTCCATAGTCTCACTGCTCTTACAGTAATGAGTCCATAGTCTCACTGCTCTTACAGTATAGAGTCCATAGTCTCACTGCTCTTACAGTAAAGAGTCCATAGTCTCACTGCTCTTACAGTAAAGAGTCCATAGTCTCACTGCTCTTACAGTAAAGAGTCCATAGTCTCACTGCTCTTACAGTAAAGAGCCCATAGTCTCACTGCTCTTACAGTATAGAGTCTATAGTCTCACTGCTCTTACAGTAAAGAGTCCACAGTCTCACCGCTCTTACAGTAAAGAGTCCATAGTCTAACTGCTCTTACAGTAAAGAGTCCATAGTCTCACTGCTCTTACAGTAAAGAGTCCATAGTCTCACTGCTCTTACAGTAAAGAGTCCATAGTCTCACCGCTCTTACAGTAAAGAGTCCATAGTCTCACTGCTCTTACAGTATAGAGTCCATAGTCTCACTGCTCTTACAGTAAAGAGTCCATAGTCTCACTGCTCTTACAGTAAAGAGTCCATAGTCTCACTGCTCTTACAGTAAAGAGTCCATAGTCTCACTGCTCTTACAGTAAAGAGTCCATAGTCTCACTGCTCTTACAGTAAAGAGTCCATAGTCTCACTGCTCTTACAGTAAAGAGTCCATAGTCTCACTGCTCTTACAGTAAAGAGTCCATAGTCTCACTGCTCTTACAGTAAAGAGTCCATAGTCTCACTGCTCTTACAGTAAAGAGTCCATAGTCTCACTGCTCTTACAGTAAAGAGTCCATAGTCTCACTGCTCTTACAGTAAAGAGTCCATAGTCTCACTGCTCTTACAGTAAAGAGTCCATAGTCTCACTGCTCTTACAGTAAAGAGTCCATAGTCTCACTGCTCTTACAGTAAAGAGTCCATAGTCTCACTGCTCTTACAGTAAAGAGTCCATAGTCTCACTGCTCTTACAGTATAGAGTCCATAGTCTCCCTGCTCTTACAGTAAAGAGTCCATAGTCTCACTGCTCTTACAGTAAAGAGTCCATAGTCTCACTGCTCTTACAGTAAAGAGTCCATAGTCTCACTGCTCTTACAGTAAAGAGTCCATAGTCTCACTGCTCTTACAGTAAAGAGTCCATAGTCTCACTGCTCTTACAGTATAGAGTCCATAGTCTCACTGCTCTTACAGTATAGAGTCCATAGTCTCACTGCTCTTACAGTAAAGAATCCATAGTCTCACTGCTCTTACAGTAAAGAGTCCATAGTCTCACTGCTCTTACAGTAAAGAGTCCATAGTCTCACTGCTCTTACAGTAAAGAGTCCATAGTCTCACTGCTCTTACAGTATAGAGTCCATAGTCTCACTGCTCTTACAGTAAAGAGTCCATAGTCTCACTGCTCTTACAGTAAAGAGTCCATAGTCTCACTGCTCTTACAGTATAGAGTCCATAGTCTCACTGCTCTTACAGTATAGAGTCCATAGTCTCACTGCTCTTACAGTAAAGAGTCCATAGTCTCACTGCTCTTACAGTAAAGAGTCCATAGTCTCACTGCTCTTACCGTAAAGAGTCCATAGTCTCACTGCTCTTACAGTAAAGAGTCCATAGTCTCACTGCTCTTACAGTAAAGAGTCCATAGTCTCACTGCTCTTACAGTAAAGAGTCCATAGTCTCACTGCTCTTACAGTAAAGAGTCCATAGTCTCACTGCTCTTACAGTAAAGAGTCCATAGTCTCACTGCTCTTACAGTAAAGAGTACATAGTCTCACTGCTCTTACAGTAAAGAGTCCATAGTCTCACTGCTCTTACAGTAAAGAGTCCATAGTCTCACTGCTCTTACAGTATAGAGTCCATAGTCTCCCTGCTCTTACAGTATAGAGTCCATAGTCTCACTGCTCTTACAGTAAAGAGTCCATAGTCTCACTGCTCTTACAGTAAAGAGTCCATAGTCTCACTGCTCTTACAGTATAGAGTCCATAGTCTCACTGCTCTTTCAGTAAATAGTCCATAGTCTCACTGCTCTTATAGTAAAGAGTCCATAGTCTCACTGCTCTTACAGTATACAGTCCATAGTCTCACTGCTCTTACAGTAAAGAGTCCATAGTCTCACTGCTCTTACAGTAAATAGTCCATAGTCTCACTGCTCTTACAGTATAGAGTCCATAGTCTCACTGCTCTTACAGTATAGAGACCATAGTCTCACCGTTCTTACAGTAAAGAGTCCATAGTCTCACTGCTCTTACAGTATAGAGTCCATAGTCTCACTGCTCTTACAGTAAAGAGTCCATAGTCTCACTGCTCTTACCGTAAAGAGTCCATAGTCTCACTGCTCTTACAGTATAGAGTCCATAGTCTCACTGCTCTTACAGTATAGAGTCCATAGTCTCACTGCTCTTACAGTAAAGAGTCCATAGTCTCACTGCTCTTACAGTAAAGAGTCCATAGTCTCACTGCTCTTACCGTAAAGAGTCCATAGTCTCACTGCTCTTACAGTAAAGAGTCCATAGTCTCACTGCTCTTACAGTAAAGAGTCCATAGTCTCACTGCTCTTACAGTAAAGAGTCCATAGTCTCACTGCTCTTACAGTAAAGAGTCCATAGTCTCACTGCTCTTACAGTAAAGAGTCCATAGTCTCACTGCTCTTACAGTAAAGAGTACATAGTCTCACTGCTCTTACAGTAAAGAGTCCATAGTCTCACTGCTCTTACAGTAAAGAGTCCATAGTCTCACTGCTCTTACAGTATAGAGTCCATAGTCTCCCTGCTCTTACAGTATAGAGTCCATAGTCTCACTGCTCTTACAGTAAAGAGTCCATAGTCTCACTGCTCTTACAGTAAAGAGTCCATAGTCTCACTGCTCTTACAGTATAGAGTCCATAGTCTCACTGCTCTTTCAGTAAATAGTCCATAGTCTCACTGCTCTTATAGTAAAGAGTCCATAGTCTCACTGCTCTTACAGTATACAGTCCATAGTCTCACTGCTCTTACAGTAAAGAGTCCATAGTCTCACTGCTCTTACAGTAAATAGTCCATAGTCTCACTGCTCTTACAGTATAGAGTCCATAGTCTCACTGCTCTTACAGTATAGAGACCATAGTCTCACCGCTCTTACAGTAAAGAGTCCATAGTCTCACTGCTCTTACAGTATAGAGTCCATAGTCTCACTGCTCTTACAGTAAAGAGTCCATAGTCTCACTGCTCTTACAGTAAAGAGTCCATAGTCTCACTGCTCTTACCGTAAAGAATACTCTTCTATGTTTGTGTACAAACCTTCTTTCCTCCAGACGCAGAGGATGTCCCCTCGTCACAGTCACAGTCCTGGGGATAAATAGATGATGGGAGAGATCTCTGTACTGACCCCTGATATATTTATACATAGTAATTAGATCTCCCCTCAGTCGTCTTTTTTCTAAAGTGAATAACCCTAATATTGATAATCTTTCAGGGTACTGTAGTTCCCCCATTCCAGTTATTACTTTAGTTGCCCTCCTCTGGACCCTCTCCAGCTCTGCTATGTCTGCCTTGCTCACAGGAGCCCAGAACTGTACACAGTCCTCCATGTGTGGTCTGACGATTTGTAAAGTGGTAGGACTATGTTCTCATCACCACCATCTATACCCCTTCTGATGCAACCCATTATCTTATTGGCTTTGGCAGCAGCTGCCTGACACTGGTTTTTGCTGCTTAGTTTGCTGTTCACTAAAATTCCTAGATCCTTTTCCATGTCAGTATTACCGAGTGTTTTACCATTTAGTATGTACGGGTGACTTGCATTATTCCTTCCCATGTGCATAACCTTACATTTGTCAGTGTTAAACCTCATCTGCCAATATCTCCTCCTTAGTACCCCCCCGATATAACCCTCCCAGTACTACTCCGATATAACCCCATGAGTACTCCTCAATATAGTGTGTACTCCCTCATTATACCCCTCAGTACTCCCCCCAATACAACCCTCCAGTACTCCCCTGATATGACCCCTTTTTCCTCTCCGATACAGCCCCCTCCTCTGATCACAAGGTCGCGGGAGGTGTCCTCCTCCTCCTCCTCCATCCACAGGCGGCTCTGCATCTCTATTTATGACATTTGGTTGTCTCGTCTGTGGTACCTTTTTAGGATAGAAGGGGCAGAGCGCCAAATCCTACCCGCTGAGGAGGGTACGTGTAGGCGTTTATACTGTGTATGTGGGGCATGCGGTGTATATGGAGTGTGTATTATAGTGTATGTGATGTATACGGCGGATATGGGGCATATACGGTATATGTCTGCTCCCTCAGGGGACACATCTCCCCGGTATTCTGCAGTTTTGGTGCACTCCCTTGTGGTTTGTCATGCAGTTTTGCGGTTTCTCCCAGAGCTGCGGTATATGGATCACTGTTTAGGTGTTTTTTTTATGATATTCGGCACCCCCCTTACATTAACCCTTTAATTTCTCTCCCAGATTCTGAAAAGTATTGAAATTCTGTTCCCGTTCTTTAAAGGAGATTATATCGGATGGAAGGACTCTGTGCGCCACAACCTGTCCTCCAACGACTGCTTCAGGAAGGTACAATACAACTCCCCCCCCCCCCCCCCCCCCCCCCTGTGTGTATGGGCACTGCACAGTACAACTCCCCCGGTCCCGTGTGTATGGACGCTGCACAGTACAACTCCCCCCTATCCTGTGTGTATGGGCACTGCACAGTACAACTCCCCCCTGTCCTGTGTGTATGGGCACTGCACAGTACAACTCCCCCTTGTCCTGTATGTATGGGCACTGCGCAGTACAACTCCCCCCTGTCCTGTATGTATGGGCACTGCACAGTACAACTCCCCCTTGTCCTGTATGTATGGGCACTGCGCAGTACAACTCCCCCCTGTCCTGTATGTATGGGCACTGCACAGTTCAACTCCCCCGGTCCCGTGTGTATGGACACTGCACAGTACAACTCCCCCCTGTCCTGTATGTATGGGCACTGCACAGTACAACTCCCCCCTGTCCTGTATGTATGGGCACTGCACAGTACAACTCCCCCGGTCCCGTGTGTATGGACACTGCACAGTACAACTCCCCCGGTCCCGTGTGTATGGACACTGCACAGTACAACTCCCCCCTGTCCTGTATGTATGGGCACTGCGCAGTACAACTCCCCCCTGTCCTGTATGTATGGGCACTGCACAGTACAACTCCCCCCTGTCCTGTGTGTATGGGCACTGCGCAGTAAAACTCCCCCCTGTCCTGTGTGTATGGGCACTGCGCAGTACAACTCCCCCCTGTCCTGTATGTATGGGCACTGCGCAGTACAACTCCCCCCTGTCCTGTATGTATGGGCACTGCGCAGTACAACTCCCCCCTGTCCTGTGTGTATGGGCACTGCGCAGTAAAACTCCCCCCTGTCCTGTGTGTATGGGCACTGCGCAGTACAACTCCCCCCTGTCCTGTATGTATGGGCACTGCGCAGTACAACTCCCCCCTGTCCTGTATGTATGGGCACTGCACAGTACAACTCCCCCCGTCCTGTGTGTATGGACGCTGCACAGTACATCTCCCCCGTTCCCGCGTGTATGGTCGCTGCACAGTACATCTCCCCCGGTCCTGTGTATGGTCGCTGCACAGTACATCTCCCCCGGTCCTGTGTATGGTCGCTGCACAGTACATCTCCCCCGGTCCCGTGTATATGGACGCTGCACAGTACATCTCCCCCGGTCCCGTGTATATGGGCGCTGCACAGTACATCTCCCCCGGTCCCGCGTGTATGGGCGCTGCACAGTACATCTTCCCCGGTCCCGTGTATGGACGCTGCACAGTACATCTCCCCCGGTCCCGTGTATATGGGCGCTGCACAGTACATCTCTCCCGGTCCCGTGAATGGACGCTGTATACTCTGAAGGGTGCTGTTTGGGAAATGTCCCCTCAGGTGTAGATTGTTTTTGTTGCCATTCACTTGGACAATCTCCGAAGACCATCCAGACATTCGTAGCCGGATTATTGTACTGAAATTGGGAGCGTCACCAACAGTCACTTAAGATGTACGGCTAGCTATAGTCCTGGCCCCATCCACAGAATGAGTGGCCCCAGACATAGTCTTCCTCTGTCATCATAGCCCACGTGGCCCACAGGACCCCCGCCTTGGTTCTTGTGCAGACCATTCTATGTATGTTTGGGGTCTTCCTTAGTTCCTCATAAGGGTATGATATGTCTTCATGACTTTCTTGCAGGTGCTGAAGGACCCCGGAAAGCCTCAGGCCAAAGGAAATTTCTGGACGGTGGACGTGAGCCGGATCCCTCTGGAAGCCATGAAGCTGCAGAACACGGTCATGGCTCGGCATGGAACAGAGAACTTTGTCCAGGACTTGTCTCCATACATTCTGCATAATTACAAGTATGGTGGCAGTGGGCACCTCTACCAACAGATGCCTAGCAGTAACTACTCCAGTGCCAGCTCTGTGAGCGAAGACTCTCATCTCCATACAGCAGGCAAACTCAACAGCTCTTTCATGATTGAATCTTTGCTTCATGATCTCCAAGAGGTTGATCTTCCAGATGCTTCAAAGACTGTGGAGAATCAAAAACAAGACCACTCCCTGACCAACAATGTGTGGGCTCCCAGCCCCCGTCTGTATGACTCCTCGTACTCCCTCAAGAGCTCCAGAAGCCCCAGCCTTCCCACCAATCACTCCATCTACTCATCGTCCAGCACCAGTCTTTCCACCATGTCTCCTCTCAGCTGTGACGAGAATCCTGAACATTCTAGGGAGGTACCAAGGACTCCTCCACAAAGAGTCATAAAATGTAAAAGAGAAGATGAGAGTAGTGGTAGTTCAGATTCAAGTACTGACAGGTCTTCTCCATGTGGACCCCCAACTAAAGCCTCATTTATTCCCTCAGATTTGCCAACATCTTACACCAAGTGTGTACAGCCGAACGTGGTGGCCCCCCCCAATGCTCTCCCCTTCTTCCCTTTTCCCCAGTATACCTACTTTAACTATGGGCCCTCCCCGTACATGACTCCTCCGTATTGGGGAGTCCTGCCACAAACAGCCAACCCTAGGCCTGAGCAGCCGTGCTCAACCCCCACACTGGATCTTGACAGCATGTTGAGGGTTGTACCACCCAACAAAAGTGTATTTGATGTTCTGACGAGTCACCCGGGAGATCTGGTTCACCCGGCCTTCCTGAGTCAATGCTTGTCAAACCCCAGCAGTCCGTGCCCAGGGCAAGGTCTCCTGTAATACCATGTTGTGTACCGCGGACCTCCACATATGACAGATGTCTCCATGGGGTTGTGCGCCAAACAATAATGACCACTGGGTGTGAATAGTGACCATGACTGCACATAGTGACCGGCTCTGCTGTAATTCGGACAATGAGGAGAGCTTCCCTCCTTGTTGATGAGTCTTCAGGATTTGGCACAAAAGACTTGCTCGTTAATTTGAATTTAATTTTTTTTTTTCTTTTTTATGACAGCTGAGAATTTGGTGTAATATGAACGTCTGATATTTCTGGATGTTGGATGCAATGGTTGTATTTCTACAAAGCTTGTGCAATAGCTAGGTCTCCACTGTGCCACTGTAGTGGTCTAGATCTGGACCTGTCAGCCACATGACATGGTCAATGACCTGTCAACGCTGTCCTTCTGGAAGGGGGACCCTGTGACATGTGACCATTGTTCTTCTAGTAGTGAGGGACGCTGAAATATGACCGCTGTCTTCCTAGGAAGAATGAGCCATGATGTGTGACTGTCCTTCCAGGATTGGGGGACCTATGATTTGTGACTGCTGTCCTTCTAGAAGGGGAACCCTATGACATGTGGCCATTGTCCTTTTAGCAGGGACCCATGACGTGTGACCACTATCTTTCTAGGATTTGAGGTCCTATGATGTGTGACCATTGTCCTTCTAGGAGGAGGGACCTATGATGTGTGACTGCTGTCCTAAGAGGGGGGACCTATGGGGTGTAACCGCTGTCCTTGAAGGACGGACCTACAGCGTTTGACCGCTGTCGTCCTAGGAAGAGGGACCTATGTGTGACCGCTGTCCTTGGAGGAGAGACCTATGATGTGTGACTGATGTCCTTCTAGGAGGAGGGTCCTATGATGTGTGACTGATGTCCTTCTAGGAGGAGGGTCCTATGATGTGTGACTGATGTCCTTCTAGGAGGAGGGTCCCATGATGTGTGACTGATGTCCTTCTAGGAGGAGGGTCCTATGATGTGACTGATGTCCTTCTAGGAGGAGGGTCCCATGATGTGTGACTGATGTCCTTCTAGGAGGAGGGTCCTATGATGTGTGACTGATGTCCTTCTAGGAGGAGGGTCCTATGATGTGTGACTGATGTCCTTCTAGGAGGAGGGTCCTATGATGTGTGACTGATGTCCTTCTAGGAGGAGGGTCCCATGATGTGTGACTGATGTCCTTCTAGGAGGAGGGTCCTATGATGTGTGACTGATGTCCTTCCAGGAGGAGGGACCTATGATGTGTGACGTCCTTCTAGGAAGGGGGGGGGGGCTTATGGCGTGACCAGTGTTCTTTTTAGGAAGGGGGACATATGACATGTAACTGCTGTCCTTCTAGAAGGGTTATCCGATAACCTGTGTCCACTGTCCTTCAAGAAGGAAGGACCTATGACATGTGACTGCTGTCCTTCTGGGGTGGGAAGGGATCTATCACTTTTTCTGTCATTTTGAGGAGGGCAGAAAGCTTTTGTAAATATGTTAAAGTATTTTTGTAGTTTGGAAATATTTTGAACCTTTGGTCATTGGGTCATTCTTCAGATGTGAGGTCTGCTCCACCTGTGTGGTGTCCATAAAATGGTTAAGGTGCAGGTTCTGTACCCCACTCCAAGCAGAATAATATTGGTTATGGGGTGCCCTGTTACTTTCTAGCTGAGCAGCTCATAAGATGATGGATCAGGGAGATGATGGGTGACCTCCTGGAGTGATCACTCATGAGCCTGCTAATCTAGAGGTCTTCCTGTTCCCCTGGGTGATGCTGATCTCCATCCACGATCTACTAATCTTCCTCCTCATATGTTTTTATTGTAAATATCAGACTTTTTAGAGGTTTTATTAATTTGCACTTTATCTGCTTGCACTTTATCTTGATTTTTTAATAAATGCCAGTAGATTATATGACCTTGTCTACAGAAGTGTTTATATGCGGTGCGACTGAGCCCCTGGTTGAAGTGGTTACTGGTAACCTTCTCAGTGGCCTCGAAGCAGGTAGCAAGAGTGTTGGGGACTGTAAAGGATAGGCAGAAGGAAGAGTTAAACTGAGCCGGGCTTGTGAGTGATTGGCTAGTGAGGTTAATAAGGGGGAAGGTTTAGGGACCATTATAAGGGGGTCAGGAGTGTGGGGGGGTGTTTTTTGTTGCTGTGGTTTTAAGAAGTCAGTCGATGGGAAGGGCACCGGCCCTAGATCTTGTGCTGGCTGCTCCCAATGTCCCTCTACTTTATAAGGTGCACTTCCATGGATGACCATCAGAAGGTGCTATTCTACAGATCATGCGACTCAGGATGGTGGCATTGTGTTTCTGTCCGGATTGTCTTCTCCAGGAATATGTCACAGCATAGAAGGAAGAGATGGTCTTCTCTAGGTCGGATGTCCACTGTGGACCTAATAGACACCACAGAAGATAAAACTGGGTTGCAGAGTGAGCTCTGGATGGACAGGTTTCAATTCATCCAATTCTCATTGGCCGTTCTTCATCTTCCTGTGGTAGGGCTCCATAGTAACATAGGGGTCATTTTTTGACTGGTGCACCCTTTGCGCTGGCAGCGCAGTCCTCTACATAACTTCCGTGTATCCACCGGCGGTCTAAATGTAAGACAGGACCCTTTGTGGCGTAGATTTAGACCATTTTCTACGCCTAAAACAGGTGAAGAAAATGATGAGAGAGACTGCCCGTCCCCTTCCCCACCCACTTTTTTATCCCTGGTGTGAGCGTAGAAAAATCGCGGATTGCAGCGCAATTAACCTTTGCTCTGCAATCTGCACCAGATATATGCCAAAAATTGGCATATACCTGATAGACTCTTATAGTGTAATCCCCATAGACTCCAATGCTAATGCATAGGGGTCTACAAGAAAACCAATCTAATGTTATAAAAAGTGTAAAGAAAAAAATAAAAAAGAAAGAAAAATGTTTTTAAAAATATATATATAAAAAATTCAAATCATTTCCCCAAAATAAAAATACATAAACAATTAAAAAACAAGGGCATCGCTGCATGCAAAATCACCCGTTCTATTAAAAGATAAAAATATTTATCCCATACAGAAAAAAGTAAAATCTAATGATTTGCCATTTTTTGGTTGTTTTTCCTTCCACTAAATTTGAATAAAAAGTGATAAACCCCCCCCCCCCCCCCCCCCCCCCAAAATGGCATCAATGAAAAGTACAGATTGTCCGGCAATAACAAGAACCCTGACATAGCTCCATGCATATAAAAATAAAAGTTATGGGGGTCTGAATATGCCGATGCAAAGAAAAAATTAGTTTATTACAATGTGTTTTTTTTTCAGTATTAAAACTCAAGAAAAATTATATAAATGTGGTATAGCCGTAATTGTACTGAGCCAGAGAATGAAGAGAACAGGTCAGTTTTATCTCATAGGGAACGCTGTAAAAACAAAACCCATAAAACTATATAAATGTGGTATCACTGTAATCGTACTGACCCGGAGAATGAAGAGAACAGGTCAGTTTTATCTCATAGGGAACGCTGTAAAAACAAAACCCATAAAACTATATAAATGTGGTATCACTGTAATCGTACTGACCTGGAGAATGAAGGGAACAGGACAGTTTTATCTCATAGGGAACGCTGTAAAAACAAAACCCATAAAACTATATAAATGTGGTATCACTGTAATCGTACTGACCGGAGAATGAAGAGAACAGAACAGTTTTATCTCATAGGGAACGCTGTAAAAACAAACCCATAAAACTATATAAATGTGGTATCACTGTAATCGTACTGACCGGAGAATGAAGAGAACAGGTCAGTTTTATCTGATAGGGAACACTGTAAAAACAACCCATAAAACTATATAAATGTGGTATCACTGTAATCGTACTGACCGGAGAATGAAGAGAACAGGTCAGTTTTATCTCATAGGGAACGCTGTAAAAACAAAACCCATAAAACTATATAAATGTGGTATCACTGTAATCGTACTGACCCAGAGAATGAAGAGAACAGGTCAGTTTTATCTCATAGGGAACGCTGTAAAAACAAAACCCATAAAACTATATAAATGTGGTATCACTGTAATCGTACTGACCCGAGAATGAAGAGAACAGGTCAGTTTTATCTCATAGAGAACGCTGTAAATACAAAACCCATAAAACTATATAAATGTGGTATCACTGTAATCGTACTGACCCGAGAATGAAGAGAACAGGTCAGTTTTATCTCATAGAGAACGCTGTAAAAACAACCCATAAAACTATATAAATGTGGTATCGCTGTAATCGTACTGACCGGAGAATGAAGGGAACAGGTCAGTTTTATCTCATAGAGAACGTTGTAAATACAAAACCCATAAAACTATATAAATGTGGTATCACTGTAATCGTACTGACCGGAGAATGAAGAGAACAGGTCAGTTTTATCTCATAGGGAACGCTGTAAAAACAAGACCCATAAAACTATATAAATGTGGTATCACTGTAATCGTACTGACCGGAGAATGAAGAGAACAGGTCAGTTTTATCTCATAGGGAACGCTGTAAAAACCAAACCCATAAACTATATAAATGTGGTATCGCTGTAATCGTACTGACCCGGAGAATGAAGAGAACAGGTCAGTTTTATCTCATAGGGAACGCTGTAAAAACCAAACCCATAAACTATATAAATGTGGTATCGCTGTAATCGTACTGACCGGAGAATGAAGAGAACAGGTCAGTTTTATCTCATAGGGAACGCTGTAAATACAAAACCCATAAAACTATATAAATGTGGTATCTCTGTAATCGTACTGACCCGGAGAATGTAGGGAACAGGTCAGTTTTATCTCATAGGGAACGCTGTAAATACAAAACCCATAAAACTATGGTGGAATTTTTTTTATTTTTTATAATTCCACCCATTTGGAATTGTTTCCTGCTTCCCACTACAGTGTATGCAATCATAAATGGTGCCATTAGTAAAAAAAAAAAAAAAAAAAAAGCCGTCATGCAGGTACATGAATGGAATAATAAAAAAGTTATGGGTTTGGGAAGGCTGAAAGTAAAAAAAGAAAATGAAAAAATGGAAAGTCGCCCAGGCTGGAAGGGGTTAATGTTACCCCTGTAATGGCAGCATCCATGTAATATATGTGCCACGCAGTGTTTTAGCATTCAAGAAAGTTGCTCAAGGTCTCGTGATATTGTGAATATCATTATGCGATAAAGTCACATCTCGCATAACAATAAAATACCATATAACACCTAACAAAAAACGTGATGGGTGACAACTAGATGATGAAGTGCACGTGCCACCACAGCATTACCGTCATCTATACATATCTCATACTGTAATCATAAGAAATCCAATAGATCCCAGATAATCTGATTGTATATAATACAACGGGACTATAAGGTAAGAATAGCAGAATAGTCCCTGACCTACAATACAGACGGTGCTAGGGCCTTGTGTCCCCCGGGAGAATACGGCGCTGACCTGCGTCTCTGCACTTTACATCATGTGGTATATATGCACCGTTTTACTGATTATGGCGCCAGGTCATTGTCACCTTAGATTTCACTGTTGCTTTTCCGTAGTGCGAGGCTTCCGAGGCACCGGATCTGAGAAGTTTGGTTTCAGTTTTCGGTGAGACTGGTGTCCCAGTTCATTAGGGCTCATGCACACAAACTTATTTTTTGTCCGTTCCGCTTTTTTTGTGGCCCATATGCTGATCCATTCATTTCAATTGGTCTGCAAAAAAACAGAAATGACTCAGTGTGCATTCCATGTCCGTATGTCCGCAAGTCCATTCCGCACAAAAAATAGAACATGTCCTATTCTTGTCCGTTTTGCAGACAAGACATGCATTGCTACAATGGATCCGCTAAAAAAATGTATGTAATAAGGACGTCACACGGATATCATCTGTTCTTTTTTTTTTTTTTGTGGATCAGTGTTTTGGGGACCATAAAATACATAGGGTCGTGTGAATGAGCCCTTAATGTGAGGCTACCGGGGTGACTGCATGCTACCAACGTGTTGAGGTTATGGTAGGTTTGACGTTCTCGTGTCTGACTTCCATGTATGAGTCCAGGTCCGGTCAGGGAAGCTGATGCTTTGGCCATGTGTGAGGAGGTCTCCCAGTCGTTGGTTTATTTGCCCTGAGGTTCGTGGGTATCCTTCTTCAGGTATAAAAGTGGAGCAAAAAACTAAACTACTTAATGAACTCGGGGAACGGGCGCATACATTGACAGGAGACCCACAATTTGAAAAAAATAAGGGATCCTACAAACTTACCTCCCAACCGTCCCAGATCCGGCAGGACAGTCCCAGATTTGGGTGGCTGTCCTGTGGTCCTGGAATGGCTGAGGTACAGTCAGGTCCATAAATATTGGGACATGGACACAATTCTAACATTTTCTGCTCTATACACCACCACAATGGATGTGAGATGAAACGGACAAGATGTGCTTTACCTGCAGACTGTCAGCTGTAATCTGAGGGATTTACATCCAAATCAGGTGAACGGTGCAGGAATTACAGCAGTTACATCTGTGCCTCCCACTTGTTAAGGGGCCAGAAGTAATGGGACAGAATAATAATCATAAATCAAACTTTCACTTTTTAATACTTGGTTACAAATCCTTTGCAGTCAATTACAGCCTGAATCCGACCAAGGACAACATCTGCATGCAGTCTGTATGTTCTCGCTGTGTATGTGGGGGCTTTCTCCAGGTTCTACAGTTCCCTCCCGCACTCCACAGACAGACTGATAGGGAACTTAGATTGTGAGCTCCTGGGGACAGTGTGACACTAATGTCTGTACAGCGCTGTGGAATATGTCAGTGATATATAAGTGATGAGAATGTCTGTACAGCGCTGTGGAATATGTCACTGATATATAAGTGATGAGAATGTCTGTACAGCGCTGTGGAATATGTCAGTGATATATAAGTGATGAGAATGTCTGTACAGCGCTGTGGAATATGTCACTGATATATAAGTGATGAGAATGTCTGTACAGTGCTGTGGAATATGTCAGTGATATATAAGTGATGAGAATGTCTGTACAGTGCTGTGGAATATGTCAGTGATATATAAGTGATGAGAATGTCTGTACAGCGCTGTGGAATATGTCAGTGATATATAAGTGATGAGAATGTCTGTACAGCTCTGTGGAATATGTCAGTGATATATAAGTGATGGGAATGTCTGTACAGCGCTGTGGAATATGTCAGTGATATATAAGTGATGGGAATGTCTGTACAGAGCTGTGGAATATGTCAGTGATATATGTGATGGGAATGTCTGTACAGGGCTGTGGAATATGTCACTGATATACAAGTGATGAGAATGTCTGTACAGCGCTGTGGAATATGTCAGTGATATATAAGTGATGAGAATGTCTGTACAGCGCTGTGGGATATGTCAGTGATATATAAGTGATGAGAATGTCTGTACAGTGCTGTGGAATATGTCAGTGATATATAAGTGATGGGAATGTCTGTACAGTGCTGTGGAATATGTCAGTGATATATAAGTGATGGGAATGTCTGTACAGCGCTGTGGAATATGTCAGTGATATATAAGTGATGAGAATGTCTGTACAGCGCTGTGGAATATGTCAGTGATATATAAGGGATGAGAATGTCTGTACAGAGCTGTGGAATATGTCAGTGATATATAAGGGATGAGAATGTCTGTACAGGAATATGTCAGTAATATAAGTGATGAGAATGTTTGTACAGCGCTGTGGAATATGTCAGTGATATATAGTGATGGGAATGTCTGTACAGCGCTGTGGAATATGTCAGTGATATATAAGTGATGAGAATGTCTGTACAGCGCTGTGGAATATGTCAGTGATATATAAGTGATGAGAATGTCTGTACAGTGCTGTGGAATATGTCAGTGATATATAAGTGATGAGAATGTCTGTACAGCGCTGTGGAATATGTCAGTGATATATAAGTGATGAGAACGTCTGTACAGCGCTGTGGAATATGTCAGTGATATATAAGTGATGAGAATGTCTGTACAGCGCTGTGGAATATGTCAGTGATATATAGGTGATGAGAATGTCTGTACAGCGCTGTGGAATATGTCAGTGATATATAAGGGATGAGAATGTCTGTACAGCGCTGTGGAATATGTCAGTGATATATAAGTGATGAGAATGTCTGTACAGAGCTGTGGAATATGTCAGTGATATATAAGTGATGAGAATGTCTGTACAGAGCTGTGGAATATGTCAGTGATATATAAGGGATGGGAATGTCTGTACAGCGCTGTGGAATATGTCAGTGATATATAAGTGATGGGAATGTCTGTACAGTGCTGTGGAATATGTCAGTGATATATAAGTGATGGGAATGTCTGTACAGAGCTGTGGAATATGTCAGTGATATATAAGGGATGAGAATGTCTGTACAGGAATATGTCAGTGATATATAAGTGATGAGAATGTTTGTACAGCGCTGTGGAATATGTCAGTGATATATAGTGATGGGAATGTCTGTACAGCGCTGTGGAATATGTCAGTGATATATAAGTGATGAGAATGTCTGTACAGCGCTGTGGAATATGTCAGTGATATATAAGTGATGAGAATGTCTGTACAGTGCTGTGGAATATGTCAGTGATATATAAGTGATGAGAATGTCTGTACAGCGCTGTGGAATATGTCAGTGATATATAAGTGATGAGAATGTCTGTACAGTGCTGTGGAATATGTCAGTGATATATAAGTGATGAGAATGTCTGTACAGTGCTGTGGAATATGTCAGTGATATATAAGTGATGAGAATGTCTGTACAGTGCTGTGGAATATGTCAGTGATATATAAGGGATGAGAATGTCTGTACAGCGCTGTGGAATATGTCAGTGATATATAGGTGCATAAAATAAATAATAGTCAATACTACAATAGATCCACAGAGTGATTAAATAATCACTAATAGAAATACTTAATTATCATAAATTTAAAAAACTAATGAGTCCTGTCAAATTCCTTAAATAGTTTACTTTTTATTGAATCAAATGTAAAAGATTATATCATATTTAACAGTAGGGATTCAAATCTAAAACTTTTTATCTCATTCTCAACATTTAATTCATATAAATAGGACCATCCATTATGTGCTGAACAGGTGATTGTGTCTCCAGCATCTATCTGACTAGTTATAGAGTCCATACACCTATTGGCAATGGGAAAGGATAGGTCTAGGAAAGAAGGGGGGGCGCTACAAAGCCACCTCTAAGGGCTCATGCACACGAACGTATTTTCTTTCCGTGTCAGTTCCGGGTTTTTTTGAGAACCGTATACGGAACCATTCACTTCAATGGGTCCACAAAAAAATGGAAGTTACTCAGTGTGCATTCCATTTCCGTATGTCCGTAGTTCTGTTCCGCAAAAAAATAGAACATGTCCGTATTTTTTGCGGATCCGTTTTTGGCGGAACGCAAAATACATACGGTCGTGAGCCCTTAGAGGTGGCTTTGTAGCGCCCCCTTCTTTCCTAGACCTAGTGGCCTGCTGACCACCTTTCAGCTAAAAACCGCCTTATTCGATATAAAGACCGAGGTCTGCGCACAGGAGTTGCTGCGCCTTCACTTATTGTACAATTAATAACAAAACATAAACCATACAGAAAGTTATTAATAAATAATAACAATTCTCCCTTCACTTTAGTGACCCCCGTCACGCATATACAACTAGATAATCTACTAAGATAGTATAAAATGCGGCTGTTGCTATGGCGATCGGTGTCGGGTCACTGTGGTCTCATGAAGTTGGATTAGCTTAGAAGCGCATTATTTTCGCATTGTCTGCGTTCATATTGTTGGATCATTTCTAACGCTTTGCTATGACAGCGGGTTCAGCGCTTTTATTATACTTTAAGGAGTTTGACAGAAATTATTCGTTTTTTGGATTTTAAATAAATAATAGGACATAGGCCATGAAATCAATGGGACGGTTTCAGCAGCTATTCAGACAGGAGTCCATCTGTGTAACGGCTGTTAACACCATTATATAGGCAACAAAATGGTATTTCAGGGGTTAAAATAATAAAAAAAATAAAAATACCTCAACCCCCTGCAGGCACAGGGACCCTCGCTCCTCCCCGGAGGTGGCAGGACCTGCGGTCCCAGCATAATGATGTCACATGATCGCACTGGCGGCATCGGGTCCTGCTGCATCCAGTGAGGGGCGAGTGTCCCTGAGCGGGCACTATGGAGGGCATGATGGATGCTGGGGGCCACTATAGGGAACATCATTTATGCTGGGGACACTATAGGGACATTATTTTCAACAAGGACCCCTAATGAGGAAATGGTGTATATTGCAGGGGTTGGCAGGGCCGGCCCCAGGTTCATGTGGGCCTTTGGGCTATAAAGTCTCAGTGGACCCCCTTCCTCCGGTATTAGGCCTGCAGCAATTAAACTGCATGTATTATAATTATAGATACAGTCAGGTCCATAAATATTGGGACATGGACACAATTCTAACATTTTTGGCTCTATACACCACCACAATGGATGTGAGATGAATCGGACAAGATGTGCTTTACCTGCAGACTGTCAGCTGTAATCTGAGGGATTTACATCCAAATCAGGTGAACGGTGCAGGAATTACAGCAGTTACATCTGTGCCTCCCACTTGTTAAGGGACCAAAAGTAATGGGACAGAATAATAATCATAAATCAAACTGTCACTTTTTAATACTTGGTTGCAAATCCTTTGCAGTCAATTACAGCCTGAAGTCTGGAACGCATAGACATCCCCAGACGCTGGTCTCATCCCTGGTGATGCTCTGCCAGGCCTCTACTGCAACTGTCTTCAGCTCCTCCTGCTTGTTCTTGGGGCATTTTCCCTTCAGTTTTGTCTTCAGCAAGTGAAATGCTCAATCGGATTCAGGTCAGGTGATTGACTCGGCCATTGCAGAACATTCCACTTCTTTGGAAGTGGAATGTTTGGGTCATTGTCCATCTGCACTGTGAAGCGCCGTCCAATGAGTTCTGAAGCATTTGGCTGAATATGAGCAGATAATATTGCCCGAAACACTTCAGAATTCATCCTGCTGCTTCTGTCAGCAGTGACATCATCAATAAATACAAGAGAAGCAGTTCCATTGGCAGACATACATGCCCACGCCATGACACTACCACCACCATGCTTCCCTGATGAGGTGGTATGCTTAGGATCATGAGCAGTTCCTTTCCTTCTCCATACTCTTCTCTTCCCATCGCTCTGGTACAAGTTGATCTTGGTCTCATCTGTCCATAGGATGTTGTTCCAGAACTGTGAAGGCTTTTTTAGATGTCGTTTGGCAAACTCTAATCTGGCCTTCCTGTTTTTGAGGCTCACCAATGGTTTACATCTTGTGGTGAACCCTCTGTATTCACTCTGGTGAAGTCTTCTCCTGATTGGTGACTTTGACACACATACACCTACCTCCTGGAGAGTGTTCTTGATCTGGCCAACTGTTGTGAAGGGGGTTTTCTTCACCAAGGAAAGAATTCTTCGCTCATCCACCACAGATGTTTTCCGTGGTCTTCCGGGTCTTTTGGTGTTGCTGAGCTCACCGGTGCGTTCCTTCTTTTTAAGGAATGTTCCAGACAGTTGTTTTGGCCGCGCCTAATGTTTTTTCTATCTCTCTGATGGGTTTGTGGTGTTTTTTCAGCCTAATGATGGCTTCACTGATAGTGACCGCTCTTTGGATCTCATCTTGAGAGTTGACAGCAACAGATTCCAGATGCAGATAGCAGACTGGAAATGACCTCTGACCTTTTATCTGCTCATTGTAATTGGGATAATGAGGGAATAACACACACCTGGCCATGGAACAGCGGAGAAGACAATTGTCCCATTACTTCTGGTCCCGTAACAAGTGGGAGGCACATATGGAAACTGTTGTAATTCCTGCACCGTTCACCTGATTTGGATGTAAATACCTCAAATTACAGCTGACAGTCTGCAGGTAAAGCACATCTTGTCCGTTACATTTCACACCCATTGTGGTGGAGTATAGAGCCAAACATGTTAGAATTGTGTCCATGTCCCAATATTTATGGACCAGACTGTATATACCGTATTTATCGGCGTATAACACGCACTTTTTCCCCCTGAAAATAGGGGGCAAATCATGTATGCGTGTTATACGCCGATATTCATTGCGCTGTATGAGCCGGGAGAGAGGAGGGGCTGGAGTCCGTAACTATGGGCGGGGCCCGGTGCAGTCACTGTACTCTTACACCGGGCCCCGCCGCTCACTGCAGTATTTATAAACGTGAATCCTTATCCTGTTATTAAGCTGCCCTCTCCCATGTTCCCATGTCCCCCCTGTATCCCCACAGCACTTACTTAAGCTTCCATAGCAGGCAGAGCGGACGGCACCAGTAACGTCACTCACTGACGTCGAGCGCATGCTCCGCCCACTTTATGAATGAAGCAGGCGGAGCAGACGCGCGATGTCGGTGAGTGACGTTACTGCTGCCGTCCGCTCTGCCTGCTATGGGAGCTTAAGTAAGTGCTGTGGGGATACAGGGGGATACAGGGGAACATGGGAGAGGGCAGCTTAATAACAGGATAAGGATTCACGTTTATAAATACTTCGGTGAGCGGCGGGGCCCGGTGTATTGGGGGACACTGTTATGAGGGGGATCTGTGGATGACATATAGCAGTGTCATCCACAGATCCCCCCCATAACAGTTCCATCCACAGATCCCCCCACCCCATAGCAGTATAATTTGAAATTTAATTTTTTTTCCTAAAAATTTCCCTTAAAATGAAGGGTGCGTGTTATACGCCGATAAATACGGTATCTAAAAAAAACTGGAAGAGCTGCAGTTTTTACTATTTTTGCATACATACACCTTTTATTCAATAATAAAGCCCCCCATAATGCCCCCAGTAGTAGTAATTCTCCTGATAATGTGCCAGTATAAAATGCCCCCTTAAGATGAGCTCTAGCACAATAATGCCCCTGTTCTGTGTTCCAGTACAACAAATACCCCTCTTAGTCGCCCAGTTGAGCTAATGCCGACATAGTGCCCCCATAAGGCGTGCCAGTATAAAATACCCCAGTAAGTCCCAATAGTGCTCCTCTCCCCCTTTTCCCTATGCCAGTATAAACATGCCCCTCTCCTCCTGCCCATAATGCGCCCAACAGGATTGTGCCAAATAAAATAAACCACTAATACTTCGGCTCCTTCCACACTGGGGTTTGGTGCGGATCCGTCATGGATCTGCACAGACGGATCCGTTCAGATAATACAAGCGTCTGCATCCGTTCAGAACGTTTGTATTATCTGTAACATAGCCAGGGCGGATCCGTTTTCTATTGTGACAGATTGTGTCAGTGAAAACGGATCCGTCCCATTGACTTGCATTGTGTCTCAGGACGGATCCGTTATCTATTGTGTCAGTGAAAACGGATCCGTCCCATTGACTTGCATTGTGTGCCAGGATGGATCCGTTTGGCTCAGCTTCATCAGACGGACACCATAACGCTGCAGGCGGCCTCCAGAATGGAACGGAGGCGAACTGACGCATTTTGAGCGGATCCTTTTCCATTCAGAATGCATTAGGGCCGCTGGGAGACTTTTTGGCGGTACCAAATCTCCATGAAGCGTTAGAGGCAGATAAGATAAAGCTGTCGGGTCTGGCGTTCCCTACGTTGCGTCTCTTACGTAGGACTTGGTGGAAAGTGAGGGACATGCTGGGCATCCAAGGCGCCACGCAGTCTACTTCTATATGGGACGCCCCGTGGTGCCTCATTGGGCTCTTTGCAGGGAATGGGGGGCATTATTAGAGTCCACCAACTTATTGATGATCCTGGTCTCAAATCTTATCAGCAACTTGTAGTATACGGGAGTTGTAATACCCGTTACTACCAAAGGTCACTTGGTGTGCTGTCGTCCCTCCTTAATTATGGAAAGTTGTTGTATGTCAGTTTTATAAAATGTAATGTAATGCATGTATTTCCCTGTCACTGAAGCTTGCATGCACAGGCCTGCTAGGGGTGTAATTACAGGTTCTAGTCCATAGAGGGAGCTAGAGAGCCCTAGTTTATATAAGGTCAGACAGGGAAGTGCAAGGCAGACGGAGTCTAGTGTCTGTAATCTACAGATGGAGATTAGATAATGTCTGAGACAAGTCCAGGCCTGAAGCCTGCTGTTCAGGAGAAGATTCCCTCCTGAATTCCTACATGCAGAAGCAAGAATACCTTAGCCTGAGGAACCATTCAGAAGCTAGGAGAGACTGAGGCAAATATCAGAGGAGCAAGAGGTACTGAGAGAAACAGAGGAGGTACTTATGAAAGCCATAATCAAGGATATAAAGCCAGTATTAGGTTAATGGGCCTTGGTGAAGAATTGCTACATTCCAGGATCAGACAGAGTTAGAGTGCAAGCTCCTTTGCTGCGAATCCTGTGTCTTACACTCTGTGATTACCCTGCTGTACTGTATTGCCTGCATCGACCGAATTGCAAAATCGACTGTATGCTGAGGAACTGCGTTTCCAATATTGTCTCTGCCTGCAAACTACTAAAGTTGAAGTTCTGTTTTAACACTACGTTTCCTCAATTTATTCCTGCATCCGCAAACGGCGTGCCACCGTTTACTTGGCACTGGCGTCACGAACTATTCCTTACCTATACCTGCCCTTGCAGAGAGTCAGCTGCTCAGGTTAGTGTCTATTGCACTACATCACCCAGAAACACCTACTACACACAACTTGAGTACGCTGCACCTTCTCTTTTGGCGTCACGAACAGGATACGCACGCTTTCTAGTGCAAGAAGCGTGAACTTTGTGCCGTATACCGTTGCCCTGTGACCAAAGTGACATTTTCCTGTTTTATTCAAGTGGACTTTGTGGATTAAAAATCGTACCCAAAGTGTACCAAAAACTTCTAAAAAGCGCTGTACAGTATTGCGCTGCACAGAGGAAGAAAATCGCCGCATTGGAGTGTGGTTTTATGGACTTTAAACATTCCTGCTTGCCGTCAGTGAATAGACAGCGTTTGTACCTAAAGATGGCCGCTGGGCTTGCTGAATTTACTGCTGCGTCACCTTCATCCCGAAAAGGCGGGAAAAATTGGCGCCTTTCTGAGGAAAAAGCGGGAAGAAGGTCAAGGGCAGGCGCCACGGCTTATCTGGACATTTGCATGTCTGCCAGCATGGACACCGCCTTCCATATACTGGAATACCTGGGGGGCGGCTCCCCAGTGCAGGGGGAGGAGCTGGCTACTCTAATTGACGCGACCCTATCGCTCTCCTCAGAAGGATCGAGCATGTTGGATTGTGAACAGAGCGTTGCTGCAGCGTCCACACCTGTAATTAAAAAAATGACCGACACCGGTGTAGAGCCAGAAGAGGCTCCACCGGCCTACGCTCCGGGACCGGAGCAACCCGCCTGCCGCACCAGGGAGAAAGAACCCGAGCCCTACTATGGCTCATGGAGGGACTTTTTTCAGCCATCGTTTAAATGGTCTTCCCTGATGGCGGAGATTCGGGAGGCCGCTATCAAGCGAAATACCCATACAAAGATCGTGTATGAGGAGCTAACTAAGACCATACATGAAAGACATACGCACACCCAACCCCGCCTGGAAAGGAGAAAGGGAGTGGTGCTGTCGTTTGACAAACCCCGTGGCTACGGGTTTATTCAGGACTATCTTACTGGCAGAGACCTCTATGTCAATCGAAGGTCTGTCAAAAGAGACTACCTCCCTTCGTACCAGCACAGCCTCCGCGAGGGAGAGGAAGTGGAGTACACCCCTGCCGAGGGCCTGCGAGGCCCATATGCGACTGCTGTGACCCGTCCGAAGCGAGGACCTGAGGATTGGGAGGCAGAAGAAGGAGAAGACTACTCTGGCTGCGAGCGAGAACCGGAACGCTCTCCAGAGCCGGCCCATCATGCCTTTCAGGAGCGGAGCTCCTTCATCGGGCCGAACGTCTTCTGGCAGCCAACCGTGTTGGAGAAATGGGTGAGCCCCTATCCTTCCCCCGAGCTGCCTCGTCGGGAGAAGACTATATCTGAGCTGGAGCAATTGAAAGGACTGAGTGCTACCTTCCAGAACATCCGGATGGGACGGAGACCAGATGCAAGTCCAGAACCTGCCGAGGCCGAGTCCGCGTCATCGGTGACTATGCCTGCGCCGGCAGCGCCAGTAGAGGACAGCGACTCCGACACAGAGAGCATCGGGGAGCAGATCGTCCGGCTGGAGGAGAAGTTGCGGGAGCTGCGTAAGACCTACACCGCCAGGATCCAGACACCGCCGAGGAAGGATGAGGTAAGGGTGCCTGTCACCACCCGCCGACCGTCTTCTGTTGTCACCGCTCCGTCAGTGCCCCAGACCGGACCCGCGATTGCTGTGAATTGCTGCACCCAGAGCACCGGACCGCTTGCTGCGGCGGTACCAAGTATGTCACACCCTGCAGTGATTATGCCAGGGCCGGCACGGCCCACCAGAGGGTTCACCCCTAGGCCTATGGGGCCAATACCTATTAGGGGCCCCTTTACCCTGCAGCTACCCCCTGATACAGTCATGTGGGCCCATCCTCCTGTAGAGGAATACTACAGACGATACTTGCCAGCAGAGCAAAGTGGATATGATGTGCCACTGTAGTCAGCCTGCTAGGCCCTCGATTTATTTCTTCAGAAAGTGATGTTAACCCTTCCAGGACAGGAGTCCTATGTTGCTGGTCCTTTGTTGCAGCTGCCAGTTTGTCCACGGCTCAGTGGTAGGTGTTGACCACTGAAATCAGAAAGTCAGCAAGGCCACGTTTGTTTCCAGGACCTCCTGCCTGCTTTTGTTACCCCACACCAAGTTGTGCCTGTTCCTTTGTTGCACCTTTTACCCTTCACCCCCTTTTCAGGTTGATCAGGGGTATTACAGCGCTTGTCTTTGCTGTCCATTTTATTGTGCAACCTGTTACTAAGGAACCGTGCCCGGAGACAGACTCAAAAGATACCTGAGCCTCTGAGATTCTTACTCTTTTAAAGTATTGCGCCCAGAGATGGACTCCACCGCATGAGAGCCTCTGTGATTTAATAAGAAATAACCTGGGTACGGACTCATGCTTGTTATTTGAGCCTCCAAGAACTTTTATACCGTTTTCTACTGTTCTATTATGGACTTATTCATTGTCATGGACTATCCTGGTTATACTGTTACGCTGTGCCAGGTCAGCGCCCCCGTTCCATTCACTATCCTGAGAGAAGAGAACGACGCCCCTTGTCACTACCCTGCACCTTTGCCAATTGGACCTGATGTAAATGTAAATGCAGATGAATTACATGTATGTATGCCTGCATGTCTCTATTTTCTATTTCCGGTAGAGATTCCAGTTGGGCGACCCATGATGGAGTACGAGGTCGTACTCAGCTTAAAGCAGTGGGGTATGTAGTATACGGGAGTTGTAATACCCGTTACTACCAAAGGTCACTTGGTGTGCTGTCGTCCCTCCTTAATTATGGAAAGTTGTTGTATGTCAGTTTTATAAAATGTAATGTAATGCATGTATTTCCCTGTCACTGAAGCTTGCATGCACAGGCCTGCTAGGGGTGTAATTACAGGTTCTAGTCCATAGAGGGAGCTAGAGAGCCCTAGTTTATATAAGGTCAGACAGGGAAGTGCAAGGCAGACGGAGTCTAGTGTCTGTAATCTACAGATGGAGATTAGATAATGTCTGAGACAAGTCCAGGCCTGAAGCCTGCTGTTCAGGAGAAGATTCCCTCCTGAATTCCTACATGCAGAAGCAAGAATACCTTAGCCTGAGGAACCATTCAGAAGCTAGGAGAGACTGAGGCAAATATCAGAGGAGCAAGAGGTACTGAGAGAAACAGAGGAGGTACTTATGAAAGCCATAATCAAGGATATAAAGCCAGTATTAGGTTAATGGGCCTTGGTGAAGAATTGCTACATTCCAGGATCAGACAGAGTTAGAGTGCAAGCTCCTTTGCTGCGAATCCTGTGTCTTACACTCTGTGATTACCCTGCTGTACTGTATTGCCTGCATCGACCGAATTGCAAAATCGACTGTATGCTGAGGAACTGCGTTTCCAATATTGTCTCTGCCTGCAAACTACTAAAGTTGAAGTTCTGTTTTAACACTACGTTTCCTCAATTTATTCCTGCATCCGCAAACGGCGTGCCACCGTTTACTTGGCACTGGCGTCACGAACTATTCCTTACCTATACCTGCCCTTGCAGAGAGTCAGCTGCTCAGGTTAGTGTCTATTGCACTACATCACCCAGAAACACCTACTACACACAACTTGAGTACGCTGCAAACTTCAGACGGAAACTGGATTACCGTCCTCCGATTTCTATAGGTACTTGCAGCTGCGCCATGACGGCGGTATGTTGGGCGCGGTACTTCGGTTATTGCGCTTATAGAGAGGAGGGATTCCTCCTCCGGAGTTATGTCTCTGCTGTATCGGACCCTGCTGGACCTATCTCTGCGAGACCACCCGGGGAATAGTAGGACGTAATGGGCAGCGGAGATGGGGCCGTTAGAGGACACTCGGTGGCAGGAGATATTGGAGAGGACTCTGCGGCGCTCGCTCAGCGAGGCTGCCGCACCTATATCTAATACATAGGGTTTATAGAACGCCTCAGTTTCTGTTTAATATCGGACACCGGACGGACTCCAAATGCCGGCGATGCGGGGAGGAGGACGCGGGTAGCTGCACATGCTGTGGTCGTGCTGGGCACTGCAGGGTGTTTGGCGCACGGTGCTGCGCCTCATTGATTCTCTGTATGAAGTTACGCTGGATGTGACCCCATTTGTCTGTATATTGGGGTATGTGGAGGACGTGCCAACCACTGAGCCCAGGAAGATGGCAGTGCCCAGAATGTGGTATATGGCTGATTGCCCAACACTGGCTGGATGAGGGTCGTCCTAGTAAAACCGAATTTATAGCCAAGACTAATAGGGTACTTAATCTGGAACGAGGGGTCTATAGGAAGAGGGGGGCTATGGCCAAATTTGAAAAGCTCTGGACTCCTTGGATCGATGCCCCCGGGCTGGCGTCCAGGGAACTTCAGAGACACCGTCTGGGATTGGTGTGCGGCACTATGGCTCCGTGGTTGGCGGTTTCTTGCAGGATACATGGAATGTTTCTACGCGGTGTAATGTGGGGAGGTTCTGGCCGATAACCAATGTATATTCGCAGTTCTGCTATCATTGGTCTGTAGGGAAAGGGCAGGTGCGGGTGCGATGGTGTAGCCGAATGTATGGAAGATGGAGGGCATCATCATGATGGTATGTGGGGGGAGGGGACTTCTGTTTGTATTATTAAAATGCTAATAAAAATTACTTCATATAAAAAAAAAAGAATGTATTAGGGCAAACCTGATCCGTTTTGGACGCTTGTGAGAGCCCTGAGCGGATCTTAGAAACGGAAACCAAAACGCCAGTGTGAGAGTGGCCCAACTCTTCTGGCAGCGGTGCCCGGCGGTGTCCAACACTGTGGGCTGCCCGGCTCAGGCGGTGTGTGACGATGATGTCATCGTGCCGCCTGTGATAGGCTTCAGGTCTATCATCGGGAATGGGGAAGGGAGACGCTGCTCCCCTGCCCGCGGCAGCAATCCTCCGGACGGTGATACAGATGAATGTAGAGAGGCAGGAGCGGTGCCGGGGTCTCCAATGCATACTGCCCAATACTCACCAACCGACCCCAACCCCCCCCACCCCCGCAAACACCAGCACTGAAGACATTTCCCAGTACTTGCTATACAGCAGCGCGTACCTGACACATCCAGGGCCTCCAGGTGACGTCTCCTCCGATGTAGATCTTCTCTCAGCCGCCTCGTCTCTCCAGAGTGTGACACACGGACATCTTAGCTTCCTCAAATTTCTGTACCCCCAAATGCTATCCTGAAGAAAAATGAGTGCCCCCCATAGTAATAGTGCCCCTTATAGTCCCACCAATAGTAATTCCCTTCTAGAATGCTCTCATTAGTAATACTGCCCCCAACAGTGATAGCGCTCCACAAGAGTGCCCCCAGTAGTAGAAGAGCCCTCCAGTATTAATAATACCCTCACAGAGCCCCCAGTAGTAATAAGGCCCCCTATTGTTCCCCCAGTAGTAATAAGGCCCCCATAGTGCTCTTAGTAGAAATAATGCGGATCTAGAAGTCCCTCCTATAGAGTCCCCAGTAGTAATAAGAACGCCTAATGTCCCCTGGATTTAAAATGCCCCCCACAGTGCCCCCAGTATTTATACTGCCCCCTACTGTTATAATGCTTACCCTGAAGTACGCCAGTCCTGCAGGGTGACCGATTGTGAGGTCATGGTTACTAGGCAGAGCGAGGGTTGCTCTTGGTACTCACAGTTTGTAGAAGACCCTGGGCAGGCGTACAGCAGTGATGGAGAGGCTGGCACATGGATCCTCTGGGGCACTCTCTGTGTATAGGGACCTGGCCGGGTGGTAGGTGAGGTGCCCTGGGTGTTGGAAGTTTAATGTGCCGGTGGCAAGATCCCTTATAGTTCGTGACGCCAGTGCCGGTAACGGTGGCACACCGATTTGGTGTAGGAATAATTGAGGTACACATAGTTGTAGTGAACCAGAACTTCTTTTTACTGAACAGTTCAACTATTTACAGGCTTCAGATAAAGTTCCATATGCAGGATTATGGTATCAGGCAGGCTTGACATAAATGGCAGGTAAAATCCTAGCAAGATAACTCAGAGGGAATAAACTCACAGATCAGGCTGTACTTTCTGCAGAATCCTGTCTGACTTTCTCCAAGGCCCGGATGCCTAATAGCTGGCTTTATCCTTGGGAGGGAACCTTCCTCTGGTATGAATCCACTTGCTGCAAATAACCTTCTGCCTTTCAGCTTTCTACTTGGCTGGATACAATTAGCTCTGCTCTGTACTTTGTAAGATGCAGGATAACTTCAGGAGGGAACCTCTTCTCCTGGGGGCAGGCTAGGAGCCTGGGCTATCTAGCTGCATGTCAGAAGCTGGACCTCAGCTCCTGCCTGGCTGAAGTCAATCTTGGCTTCTGACCACACTCCTCTCTTCTCCTGGGGGCAGGCTAGGAGCCTGGGCTATCTAGCTGCATGTCAGAAGCTGGACCTCAGCTCCTGCCTGGCTGAAGTCAATCTTGGCTTCTGACCACACTCCTCTCTTCTCCTGGGGGCAGGCTAGGAGCCTGGGCTATCTAGCTGCATGTCAGAAGCTGGACCTCAGCTCCTGCCTGGCTGAAGTCAATCTTGGCTTCTGACCACACTCCTCTCTTCTCCTGGGGGCAGGCTAGGAGCCTGGGCTATCTAGCTGCATGTCAGAAGCTGGACCTCAGCTCCTGCCTGGCTGAAGTCAATCTTGGCTTCTGACCACACTCCTCTCTTCTCCTGAACTGGACCTGACTATATATACTAGGGGGTTCCCTAGCTCCCTCTACTGCCGAGGAGGAGGAACTACACCCCTAACAGGCCTGGTACACAGGAAATAACATGAAAATATACATTACAATGCAATATAAAATACCATAACCATGTTCCACAGGAGGACGTATAGGGTAGCAGTAGTAAGGTTAATTTGTATAGGATAGAGGAAGTAATGCTACTGTGTATAGGGTAGTAGTAATAAGGTTACTTTGTATAGCATAGAGGTAGTAGTGTATAGGGTAGTAATAGTTGTATAGGGTAGTGTACAGGGTAGTAATACTGTGTATAGAGTAGTAATAGTGTTACTGTGTATAGGTTAGTAGAATTAGTTGTGCTAATGTGTATAGTGTAGTAGTAGTAGTAAAGTTACTGTGTATAGGTTAGTTGTAGTAGGGTTACTGTGTGTAGGGTAGTAGTAGTGGTGTTACTGTGTATAGGATAATAGCAGTGATAATGTGTATAGGGCAGTAGTAATACTGTGTTCAGGGTAGTAGTAGTGTCTCTGTGTATAGGGTAGTAGTGCAACTGTGTATAGGATAGTAGTAGTACCACTGTGTATATGGTATTAGTTGTATTACTGTCTATGGGGTAGTAGTTGTATTATTGTGTATAGGGCATTAGTTGTATTACTGTCTTTTGGGTAGTAGTTGTCTTACTGTGTATAGAGTAGAGGTATTGCTGTGTTTAGGGTCGTAGTAGTAGCTTTACTGTGTATAGAGTATTAGTTGCATTACTGTGCATAAAGTAGTAGTTGTATTATTGTGTATAGGGTGGTAGTAGTAGTATTACTGTGTATATTGTAGTAGTAGTGTTAGTGTTTCTAGGGTATTAGTTGTATTACTGTGTATATACAGTTGCAAGTAAAAGTATGTGAACCCTTTGGAATGATCTGGATTTCTGCACAAATTGGTCATAAAATGTGATCTGATCTTCATCTAAGTCACAACAATAGACAATCACAGTCGGCTTAAACTAATAACACACAAAGAGTTAAATGTTACCATGTTTTTATTGAACACACCATGTAAACATTCACAGTGCAGGTGGAGAAAGTATGTGAACCCTTGGATTTAATAACTGGTTGAACCTCCTTTGGCAGCAATAACTTCACCCAAACGTTTCCTGTAGTTGCAGATCAGACACAACGGTCAGGAGTAATTCTTCACCATTCCTCTTTACAGAACTGTTTCAGTTCAGCAATATTCTTGGGATGTCTGGTGTGAATCGCTTTCTTGAGGTCCTGCCACAGCATCTCAATCGGGTTGAGGTCAGGACTCTGACTGGGCCACTCCAGAAGGTGGATTTTCCTCTGTTTAAGCCATTCTGTTGTTGATTTACTTCTATGCTTTGGGTCGTTGTCCTGTTGCAACACCCATCTTGGGAGCAACGGAGCTAGGCGCAGCCTGGGCATAGTGCTCTTTGACTTGGGGGGAAGTTCAGGCAGTTGAGGGTTAAGGTTAGGTCGTGGGGAAATGTCTTGGTCATCTATTTTCCCGGGCAGTATATGAGGGGAGTGGGGGCGGAGTTTATCAGACGGCGCTTGTGGAAGAAGCAGGAAGGTTTTTCCCGCCCGCCCGCCCGCCCTGGTATATTGGCAGGGGGTTGAAAGGGTTTGTTGTGGCGTGGTAATGGAGGGTCCTGGAAGGCAATGATAGGTTTAAGAGGTGCATGCCAAGGTGGAGTGTGCATCTCAGGAGGTTCGGTAAGCTTGTGCATGGGGCTCCTGTTGGGCAGATGGGCCTACAGGGGAGACTAATTACAGTTGGAGTATTCGGTGCTCTCGGGTCGGTGACCGCGGCCGAGGGTAAGGCGATATTACAAGTGGAGGTGAATGGTGGAGAACACAGCTTACCTGTTGCCTTCTAGGATCCTATTCAATGGTTCAGATGTTATGGTAATTGTTATGGTAATTGATATGTTATGCGTGTTATTACATATTTCTGTGAAGTGATAATTAATGTTGTTGAATAAATTGGCCGAGAAGGCTCTTTTCCCAAGAAGATGTCTCTGTGTGTTAATTGGGGAACAGGAAGGGGCGGTTAGGTAGACAGGTGGTTTATGGCCTGAGTATCTTCCATCCTTTAAGTCATCTGTGGAGCTTCAGCTGGTGGACAGATGGCCTTAAGTTCTCCTGCAAAATGTCTTGATAAACTTGGGAATTCATTTTTCCTTCGATGATAACAATCCGTCCAGGCCCTAACGCAGCAAAGCAGCCCCAAACCATGATGCCCCCACCACCATACTTCACAGTTGGGATGAGGTTTTGATGTTGGTGTGCTGTGCCTCTTTTTCTCCACACATAGTGTTGTGTGTTTCTTCCAAACAACTCCACTTTGGTTTCATCTGTCCACAGAATATTTGGCCAGTACTTCTGTGGAACATCCAGGGGCTTCTTGTGCAAACTGTAAACGTGCAGCAATGTTTTTTTTGGACAGCAGTGGCTTCCTCTGTGGTGTCCTCCCATGAAATCCATTCTTGTTTAGTGTTTTACGTATCGTAGAGTACGCTAACAGGGATGTTAGCATATGCCATAGACTTTGTAAGTCTTTAGCTGACACTCTAGGATTCTTCTTCACCTCATTGAGCAGTCTGCGCTGTGCTCTTGCAGTCATCTTTACAGGACGGCCACTCCTAGGGAGAGTAGCAGCAGTGCTGAACGTCCTCCATTTATAGACAATTTGTCTTACCGTGGACTGATGAACAGCAAGGCTTCTGGAGATACTTTTATAACCCTTTCCAGCTTTATGCAAGTCAACAATTCTCAATCGTAGGTCTTCTGAGAGCTCTTTTGTGCGAGGCATCATTCACATCAGGCAATGCTTCTTGTGAAAAGCAAACCCAGAACTGGTGTGTGTTTTTTTATAGGGCAGGGCATCTCATTGATTGGACTCCAGTTGGCTGACACCTCACTCCAATTAGCTCTTGGAGATGTCATTAGTCTAGGGGTTCACATACTTTTTACACCTGCACTGTGAATGTTTACATGGTGTGTTCAATAAAAACATGGTAACATTTAACTCTTTGTGTGTTATTAGTTTAACCCCTTAAGGACTCGGCCCTATTTCACCTTAAGGACTTGGCCATTTTTTGCAAATCTGACCAGTGCCACTTTAAGTGCTCATAACTTTAAAACGCTTTGACTTACCCAGGCCGTTCTGAGATTGTTTTTTCGTCACATATTGTACTTCATGACACTGCTAAAATTGGGTCAAAAAAGTTAATTTTTTTGCATAAAAAAATACAATTTTTACCGAAAATTTTGAAAAATTAGCAAATTTCAAAGTTTCAGTTTCTCTACCTCTGTAATACATAGTAATACCCCCAAAAATTGTGATGACTTTACATTCCCCATATGTCTACTTCATGTTTGCAGCATTTTGGGAATGATATTTTATTTTTTGGGGATGTTACAAGGCTTAGAAGTTTAGAAGCAAATTTTGAAATTTTCAGAAATCTTCAAAATCCCACTTTTTATGGACCAGTTCAGGTTTGAAGTCATATTGTGAGGCTTAGATAATAGAAACCTCCCAAAAATGACCCCATTCTAGAAACTACACCCCTCAAGGTATTCAAAACTGTTTTTTCAAACTTTATTAACCCTTTAGGTCTTCCACAAGAGTTAATGGCAGATGGAGAAACAATTTTGAAATTTCAATTTTTTGGAAAATTTTCCAATATAATCAATTTTTTCCAGGAGTAAAACAGGGGTTAACTGCCAAACAAAACTCAAAATGGGTTGTCCTGATTCTGTAGTTTGCAAAAACACCCCATATGTGGTCGTAAACTACTGTTTCGCCAAACGGGAGCACATAGAAGGAGGGGAATGTCATATGGGTTTTGGAAGGCAGATTTTGCAGGACTGGTTTTGTTTATACCATGTCCCATTTGAAGCCCCCTGTTGCACCCCTAGAATAGAAATTTCAAAAAAGTGACTCCATCTAAGAAAGTACACCCCTCAAGGTATTCAAAACTGGGTTTACAAACTTTGTTAACCCTTTAGGTGTTCCACAAGAGTTATTGACAGATGGAGAAACAATTTAGAAATTTCTATTTTTTGGAAAATTTTCCAATATAATCAATTTATTCCAGGAGTAAAACAAGGGTTAACTGCCAAACAAAACTTAAAATGGGTTGCCCTGATTCTGTAGTTTGCAGAAACACCCCATATGTGGTCGTAAACTATTGTTTGGCCAAACGGGAGGACATAGAAGAAGGGGAACGCCATATGGTTTTTGGAAGGCAGATTTTGCTGGACTGGTTTATTTATACCATGTACCCTTTCAAGCCCCCTGATGCACCCCTAGAGTAGAAACTCCATAAAAGTGACCCCATCTAGGAAACTACGGGATAAGGTGGTTGTTGTTTTGGGACTATTTTAGGGGTAAATTAGATTTTTGGTTGCTCTATATTACTCTTTTTTGAGGCAATGTAACAAAAAAAATAATTTAAAAATTGTTTCTACATTCGCGATTTAGTTTTGTGGAACACCTAAAGGGTTAACATAGTTTGTAAAGTAACTTTTGAATACCTTGAGGGGTGTAGTTTCTTAGATGGGGTCACTTTTTTGGAGTTTCTAGTCTAGGCTACATCAGGGGGGCTTCTAATGGGACACGGTGTCAAAAAAAAAACTGTCCATCAAAATCTGCCTTCCAGAAACCATATGGAGTTCCCTTCGTTCTATGCCCTGCCGTGTGCCCGTACAGCAGTTTACGACCACATATGGGGTGTTTCTGCAAACTACAGAATCAGGGCCATAAATATTGAGTTTTGTTTGGCTGTTAACCCTTGCTTTATTACCGGCAAAAAGGATTCAAATGGAAATTTTTTTTTTTGTTTTGGCACCGTTTTTATTTTATATTTTTAACACCGTTCATCCGAGGCGTTTGGTCAAAAGTTATTTTTATAGCGACGACTTTTACGCACGCGACGATGCCCAATATGTATGGCTCTCAGACTTTGGAGACACTAAGCAGGCATCCTAAAACTGCGGCCCTCCAGATGTTGTAAAACTACAATTCCCACCATGCCCTGCTGATGGCTGTAGGTTGTCTGGGCATGCTGGGAGTTATAGTTTTACAACATCTGGAGGGCCGCAGTTTGAGGATGCCTGCACTAAAACTAATATATTTTTGGGGAAAAATAATTGTTTCCGTGTCTCCAAAGTCTGAGAGCCATAGTTTTTTATGTTCCCTAGTGGACTGTTGGGGATAATATAAATTTAGTACTCCATGGAAGTGTGATACTCCCTGAAGCAATTGATAATGCAGAGGCCCGGATGATCGGGGCAAGTGTCACATTGAGTAGTGGTGTCCTTCCGTATCCCCCTCTTGTGACACACTCTGCACTTTTTTTGGGTTCGTCCCTTCTTTCCAGTATGGGGGACCACACCTGGAAAGTGTTGGCCAGGGACGATCCGGGCGCCTCCAGTTCCCGAGGTACTCCGGCCTGCTCTTTCCCGGTCCGAAAAGATCAGGTCTTTGAGGACTGCCTCATAGAACTGGAGGAATGTCCCTGTGCTGCCAGCGCTTCGGGATAGTACAAAAGAGTTGTACATGGCAACCTGTACCAAGTAGACCGCAACTTTTTTGTACCATGCCCGGGTTTTGCGCATGGCGTTATATGGCGTGAGGACTTGATCAGAGAGATCCACTCCTCCCATATACCGATTGTAGGCGACGATACAATCGGGCTTGAGGACCGTTGCCGCGGTACCTCGCACAGGGACAGGGGTGGTGCCGTTACCGTGGATTGTGGACAGTACAAGGACATCCCTCTTGTCCTTATATCTGACCAGCAACAGGTTTCCACTGGTAAGTGCACGGGTCTCACCCCTGGGGATAGGTACCTAGAGGGGGTGGGCAGGGAGGCCGCGTTGATTTTTCCGCACGGTCCCACAAGCGAACGTGGATCTGGCGGCAAGGGACCTGAACAAGGGAATGCTGGTATAAAAGTTGTCCACGTACAAGTGGTAACCGTTATCCAGCAGTGGGTACATAAGGTCCCACACGAGTTTCCCGGTAACACCCAGAGTGGGGGGACATTCTGGGGGTTGAATCCGGGAATCTCGCCCCTCGTATATACGAAATTTGTAAGTGTACCCTGAGGTACTCTCACAAATTTTGTATAGCTTCACGCCATACCTCGCCCGCTTTGTGGGAATGTATTGGCGGAAACTGAGTCTCCCCTTGAACGCAACGAGAGACTCATCAACCGCGACCTCCCTTCCAGGTACGTAGGCCTGCTGAAATGTGGCCCCAAAGTGATCGATGACCGGCCGTATCTTGTACAGCCGGTCATAGGCAGGATCACTTCGGGGGGGACATGCTGCATTATCGGAATAATGCAGACATTTCCGGATGGCCTCAAACCGTGTACGTGTCATAACCATACTGTACAGTGGGGTCTGGTATAGGATGTCCCCACTCCAGTATTGCCTGACACTGGGTTTTTGGACTAGACCCATATGCAGCACGAGGCCCCAAAATGTCCTCATCTCGGCTGCACTGACCGGCGTCCAGCCACCGGGTCTAGCCAAAAATGAGCCTGGGCTTTGAGCGACGAACTGTTGGGCGTACAGATTCTTCTGCTCCACCATCAAATTCACCAGTGGGTTACTGAAAAAAAAACTAAAATAGTCAATTTCAGTAAACCCCACTGTGGGAATCTGGATTCCAGGATTGCCAGCAAAATCCGGAATCTCAGGCTCAAAGTCCACTGGGGGACACCAGCTAAGTTCATCGGCAGGGGGCTCCGGTGGACTTATTTGGTGGGCCGGGAAACCAGTACGAACCCCAGGGCGGCTCGTACTAGGGTGGGCCACAGGATCCCTAGCATGTGGGGCCCCTGGCTCCGCCTGGCGGCGTCTCCGCCGCCTTGGTGGCTCATCGTCATCCGATGATGATGAGGAGGATGCGGATGACAAAAGGAACGTGGGGTCATCCTCATCCTCACTGGGGCTCTCAGAGTCGGAGGCAATCTGGGCGTATGCCTCCTCGGCCGAGAACATCCGGTGGGCCATGGGTGTGTGTGCGTGTAGGTGTGCGTGTGTGGCAAACTTTATTATATGTGCGTGTGTGTGGGGGCAACGGGTGTTCGCGTACTAAAAAAGGCAAAAAAAGGGGCAAGTGTTATGGGGTCTGATGGATGGATCAGAAAGAAAGAAAAGAAAGTTTAGTAAAAGTTTTTTTTTCCCCTAACTTTTCCCTTCTTTCCCTGCCTAACGGTGCCTCTCCCTCACTGACCCTAACCTACCTGGGTGGCGATGGGTGCAGGAGGGTGATGGATGGCGATTAGGGGGACACAGGAGCTCGTTCTGGACGGTGCTGCACGGTCAGGGTGCTGGACAGGAAGAGGAGGGGAGAGAGGAGCGCAGGAAGTTTGAATCTCGCGCCTCTCTCCCTGCACCAATCAGCACCCTGGACAGCGGCGTTCAGCACCAGGGCCAGCACCGCCTCTCCAAATCCTCGGACTGCGATAGGTGGTGTATAATTACGCCACCGATCGCAGTCTTTTTCCGGTTCATCGGGTCACAGGACACCCGAATGGACCGGAAACGCAGAAAACCGCAGGTCTGAATTGACCTGCGGTTTTCTGCGATCGTCGATAAGGGGGGGTCAAATGACCCCCCCCTGCATTGTTACGGGATGCCGGCTGAATGATTTCAGCCGAAATCCCGTTCCGATTAACCCCCGCGGCGCCGGAATAGCAAATTAAAGCCATGACGTACCGGTACGTCATGGGTCCTTAAGGATTCGGGAACCATGCCGTACCGGTACGTCCTAAGTCCTTAAGGGGTTAAGCAGACTGTGATTGTCTATTGTTGTGACTTAGATGGAGATCAGATCACATTTTATGACCAATTTGTGCAGAAATCCAGATCATTCCAAAGGGTTCACATACTTTTTCTTGCAACTGTAGTAGTAGTAGTGTTAGTGTTTCTAGGGTATTAGTTGTATTACTGTGTATAGAGTAGGAGTAGTAGCTTTACTGTGAATAGAGTAGTAGTAATATTACCGTGTATAATGTGTTAGTAATGTCACTGTGTCGAGAGTATTTGTAGTGTTACTGTGTCTAGGGTATTAGTTGTATTACTGTGTATAGGGTAGTAGTTGTATTACTGTGTATAAGGTAGTAGTAGTGTTACTGTATATAGGATATTGGCGGTATTACTGTGTATAGGGCATTAGTTGTATAACTGTGTATAGGCAGTAGTACTGTTACTGTGTATATGGTGGTAGTAGTAGTAGTATTGTGTCTAGGGTATTAGTTGTATTACTGTGTCTAGAGTAGTAGTAGTAGTAGTATTACTGTGTATAGTGTGGTAGTAGTATTACTGTGTATAGTGTGGTGGTAATAGTATCATTACTGTGTATAGGGTAGTACTTATATTACTGTGTATAGAGTAGTAATAGTGTTACTGTATCTAGAGTATTCGTAGTATTACTGTGTCTAGAGTAAGAGTTGTATTACAGTGTCTAGGGTAGTAAAAGTGTTGCTGTGTATAGGGTATTAGTAGTATTAGTGTTACTGTGTCTAGGGTAGTAGTTGTATAACCGTGTATAGGGTGTAATTGTATTACTGTCTAGGGTAGTAGTCTTATTATTGTGTATAGAGTAGTAGTATTACTGTGCATAGAGTAGTAGTAGTAGTATTGCTGTCATTAGGGTAGCAGTAGTGTTACTGTCTCTAGGGTATTAGTTGTATTACTATGTATCGGGTAGTAGTTGTATAACCGTGTATAGGGTGTAGTAGTATTACTGTGTAGGGTAGTAGTAGTAGTATTACTGTGTAGGGTAGCAGTAGTGTTACTGTCTCTAGGGTATTAGTTGTATTACTATGTATCGGGTAGTAGTTGTATAACCGTGTATAGGGTGTAGTAGTATTACTGTGTAGGGTAGTAGTAGTAGTATTACTGTGTAGGGTAGCAGTAGTGTTACTGTCTCTAGGGTAGTAGTTGTATAACCGTGTATAGGGTGTAGTAGTATTACTGTGTAGGGTAGTAGTAGTAGTATTACTGTGTAGGGTAGCAGTAGTGTTACTGTCTCTAGGGTAGTAGTTGTATAACCGTGTATAGGGTGTAGTAGTATTACTGTGTAGGGTAGTAGTAGTAGTATTACTGTGTAGGGTAGTAGTAGTAGTATTACTGTGCAGGGTAGCAGTAGTGTTACTGTCTCTAGGGTAGTAGTTGTATAACCGTGTATAGGGTGTAGTAGTATTACTGTGTAGGGTAGTAGTAGTAGTATTACTGTGCAGGGTAGCAGTAGTGTTACTGTCTCTAGGGTAGTAGTTGTATAACCGTGTATAGGGTGTAGTAGTATTACTGTGTAGGGTAGTAGTAGTAGTATTACTGTGTAGGGTAGCAGTAGTGTTACTGTCTCTAGGGTAGTAGTTGTATAACCGTGTATAGGGTGTAGTAGTATTACTGTGTATAGCAGTATTACTGTGCGGCAGGTGTACACATCTGGACAAAGCCTCTTTCATGGTGAGACACAGCAGTCATTGTCCCGGCAGGGAATGTCCGGAATGTGGTGTTGGGGCCCCTCACCTGTCATTACTGGGAATTGGTCTCTAATGACAGGGAGCAACATAATGGGGGGGGGGGGGGGGGGGGGGTCCGAGCCGTTCCCAGATCTGTTCTAATGATCAGAAGAATGTGAGCGATCACTACATGGGATGAGCAGGTATATGGCAGCATATCAGCCAGACAGATGGGGAGGAGGGGGTGTATAGAACACAGTGGAACCCCCCAGGAGACCCCCCCCCCCCCCCCTCACCCACACAGATTTCCAGTTCCGCTATATGCTGTGTATGCCGGCCATCATACTCCATTATATTACAGTATAATACAATGCTACACATCACCATGTAATGTAATACAGTATAATACATACAGTATAATATAATACTACACAACACCATGTAATATAACATAAGGTAATATATTAGTATAATACAATGCTACACATCACCATGTAATATAGTGTAATACAGTATAATGTATAATATAATACTACACAACACCATGTAATATAAAATAATATATACAGCAAGACCAAAAGTTTGGACACACCTTCTCATTCAAAGAGTTTTCTTTATTTCCATGACTATGAAGGCATCAAAACTATGAATTAACACATGTGGAATTATATACATAACAAACAAGTGTGAAACAACTGAAAATATGTCATATTCTAGGTTCTTCAAAGTAGCCACCTTTTGCTTTGATTACTGCTTTGCACACTCTTGGCATTCTCTTGATGAGCTCCAAGAGGTAGTCCCCTGAAGTGGCCTTCTAACAGTCTTGAAGGAGTTCCCAGAGATGCTTAGCACTTGTTGGCCCTTTTGCCTTCACTCTGCGGTCCAGCTCACCCCAAACCATCTCGATTGGGTTCAGGTCCGGTGACTGTGGAGGCCAGGTCATCTGGCGCAGCACCCCATCACTCTCCTTCATGGTCAAATAGCCCTTACTTTCAAAGTTTTCCTAATTTTTCGGCTGACTGACTGACCTTCATTTCTTAAAGTAATGATGGCCACTCGTTTTTCTTTACTTAGCTGCTTTTTTCTTGCCATAATACAAATTCTAACAGTCTATTCAGTAGGACTATCATCTGTGTATCCACCTGACTTCTCCTCAACGCCACTGATGGTCCCAACCCCATTTATAAGGCAAGAAATCCCACTTATTAAACCTGACAGGGCACACCTGTGAAGGGAAAACCATTTCAGGGGACTACCTCTTGAAGATCATCGAGAGAATGCCAAGAGTGTGCAAAGCAGTAATCAAAGCAAAAGGTGGCTACTTTGAAGAACCTAGAATATGACATATTTTCAGTTGTTTCACACTTGTTTGTTATGTATATAATTCCACATGTGTTAATTCATAGTTTTGATGCCTTCATAGTCATGAAAATAAAGAAAACTCTTTAAATGAGAAGGTGTGTCCAAACTTTTGGTCTGTACTGTATATAAAGAAGGACATGTATATATATATGTATGTTCCGCGATCACTCAAAAACGCAACCATCAATTTCAATGACACTTGGTATAAACATCCCCTGCTACCTGGAGAGACATCTTGTGGGGGTCCTCCGCCCCTACACAGCAGCTGCATGGAGTGTGTATGCTCAGACTGTTTTTGCTACACACATATTGCTCTGTAACTCAAAAACTCATCAATCCATTCCTACTAAACTTGGTGCACATATCACTTACTATCTGGGAAAGAATACTGTGGAGGTGACATGCCGGTACACAATCAGTTTCTGTCTGTCTGTTCTTTATGCACGACCAAACGACTGGACCGATCTTCACCAAATTCGGCACACAGGTACATCAGGTGTCCGGGAAGGTTTTAGACTCGGCTCTCTAGAACGTACCGTTCCTGAGATATTCCCAAAAAATTACCTACATTAGCCAATAGAAGCCTGCAAGTCTTTCTCTTCATATCCCAACTGCCATACACACAGTCACATGACCCTTATCAGCCAATAGAAGCTCGCAGGCCTTTAGTCTCCACATACACACAGTTTTACACCAGGTTTCCATAACAACCCAGCCATTTTTCTTCACTGCTGTAGGTCAGCTTTAGGCTAGGGCTACACGACGACACATAGGGCACAACTACGCTGCTACATGTGTCGCATAACAATTTTTATAATGATAGTCTATGGTGTTGCACTGCGACATGTGACATGGTGCGACAGTCGCAGAAAAATCCATCTTGGATTAGCTGTACTCACCTTCTCTGGTCGTCTTCCGTCCCCACGCTGTGTCCTGACACGTACAGTGTCAGGACGTAGTGCACATAGACACGCACTATGACCTGACGCTGTGCGCTGTCACTTCACAGTACAGTGCGGCGGGAGGAAGACCAGGGAGGGTAAGTGAATCGTCTGAAGCTGGAGAGGTAAGTTTATTTATTTTAAATGTCTGATCTGAGGCTGGGGCGTCTGATGGTGGTCTGATCTGAGGGTGGGAAGGGTCTGATGGTGGTCTGATCTGAGGGTGGGAAGGGTCTGATGGTGGTCTGATCTGAGGGTGGGAAGGGTCTGATGGTGGTCTGATCTGAGGGTGGGAAGGGTCTGATGGTGGTCTGATCTGAGGCTGGGGCGTCTGATGGTGGTCTGATCTGAGGGTGGGAAGGGTCTGATGGTGGTCTGATCTGAGGGTGGGAAGAGTCTGATGGTGGTCTGATCTGAGGCTGGGGCGTCTGATGGTGGTCTGATCTGAGGGTGGGAAGGGTCTGATGGTGGTCTGATCTGAGGCTGGGGGTCTGATGGAGGCTAATCTGAGGGTGGGAAGGGTCTGATGGTGGTCTGATCTGAGGCTGGGGGTCTGATGGAGGCTAATCTGAGGCTGGGGGTCTGATGAGGGTCTGATCTGAGGCTGGGGTGTCTGAAGGGGTCTGATCTGAGGCTGGGGCGTCTGATGGGGGCTGATCTGAGGGTGGGAAGGGTCTGATGGTGGTCTGATCTGAGGGTGGGAAGGGTCTGATGGTGGTCTGATCTGAGGGTGGGAAGAGTCTGATGGTGGTCTGATCTGAGGGTGGGAAGGGTCTGATGGTGGTCTGATCTGAGGGTGGGAAGGGTCTGATGGTGGTCTGATCTGAGGGTGGGAAGAGTCTGATGGTGGTCTGATCTGAGGGTGGGAAGGGTCTGATGGTGGTCTGATCTGAGGCTGGGGGTCTGATGGAGGCTAATCTGAGGCTGGGGGTCTGATGAGGGTCTGATCTGAGGCTGGGGTGTCTGAAGGGGGCTGATCTGAGGATGGGGCGTCTGATGGGGGCTGATCTGAGGCTGGGGGGTCTGATCTGAGGCCGGGGGTCTGATAGGGGTCTGATCTGAGGCTGGGGGCCTATTGAGGGTCTGATCTGAGGCTGGGGGGGTCTGATCTGAGGCTAGGGAGTGTCTGATGGGGGTCTGATCTGAGGTTGGCAGGTCTGATGGGGGTCTGATCTGACGCTGGAAGGGTCTGATGGTCGTCTCATCTGAGGCTGGGGGGGTCTGATGGAGGCTGATCTGAGGCTGGGGGGGTCTGATGGAGGCTGATCTGACGCTGGGGGGGGTCTGATGGTCGTCTCATCTGAGGCTGGGGGGGTCTGATGGAGGCTGATCTGAGGCTGGGGGGGTCTGATGGAGGCTGATCTGATGCTGGGGGGGTCTGATGGAGGCTGATCTGAGGCTGGGGGGGTCTGATGGAGGCTGATCTGATGCTGGGGGGTCTGATGGTCGTCTCATCTGAGGCTGGGGGGGGTCTGATGGAGGCTGATCTGACGCTGGGGGGGTCTGATGGAGGCTGATCTGACGCTGGGGGGGTCTGATGGTCGTCTCATCTGAGGCTGGGGGGGTCTGATGGAGGCTGATCTGACGCTGGGGGGGTCTGATGGTCGTCTCATCTGAGGCTGGGGGGGTCTGATGGAGGCTGATCTGAGGCTGGGGTGGTCTGATGGAGGCTGATCTGAGGCTGGGGGGGGTCTGATGGAGGCTGATCTGAGGCTGGGGGGGTCTGATGGAGGCTGATCTGAGGCTGGGGGGGGTCTGATGGAGGCTGATCTGAGGCTGGGGGGGTCTGATGGAGGCTGATCTGAGGCTGGGGAGGTCTGATGGAGGCTGATCTGAGGCTGGGGAGTCTGATAGGGTCTGATCTATATATGAGTGCAGGCGCCATTTTATGCTGCAAAAATACAGCGCTCTAGATTTTTTAAATTGAAGTGCAATTTCTGTAACTTACCCCTGAGTCACTTATATGTTTGACCAAATACAGCAGTCAAATGTTAGAATTGAGAATGGTGAGAATTTTGTATGGCCCCCGAACGATGTTACAAATATCCAAATGGCCCTCGGCAGCAAAAAGGTTCCCCACCTCTGGTACAGCGGGGGGATAGATAGAGGAGCCTGGCTGCAGCATCGAGGACAGACCGAAGGGGGGAGAGTTTAGTGAGAGGGGGACCGATTAGTAATGAATCACAGGAGTCAAGACAACAACAAGAAAAGGGAGGATTCAGGAGAGCAAGTGCTTGGATATACAGTATATACACACACCATATATATACATACACTAGGTATATACAGTATACACATTATATACATACACCATATATATATATATATATACAGTATACACACCTTATATACACACACCATATATATACATACACCATATATATATACATACACCATATATATATACAGTATACACATTATATACATACACCATATATATATACATACACCATATATATATACAGTATACACACATTATATACATACACCATATATATATACAGTATACACATTATATACATACACCATATATATATACATACACCATATATATATACAGTATACACACATTATATACATACACCATATATATATACAGTATACACATTATATACATACACCATATATATATACATACACCATATATATATACAGTATACACACATTATATACATACACCAGCTATATACAGTATACACACCTTATATACACACACCATATATATACATAGACTAGGTATATACAGTATACACACATTATATACATACACCAGCTATATACAGTATACACACATTATATACACACACCATATATATACATACACTAGGTATATACAGTATACACACATTATATACATACACCAGCTATATACAGTATACACACCTTATATACACACACCATATATATACATACACTAGGTATATACAGTATACACACATTATATACATACACCAGCTATATACAGTATACACACCTTATATACACACACCATATATACATACACCAGGTCTATACAGTATACACACATTATATACATACACCAGCTATATACAGTATACACACCTTATATACATAAAGCTTCCGGTTTGATGAATGGATATGCTCACATACCGCCCACAGCTCTTCCCACTGCACAGGTGAATGAAATTACATCTTATCTAATACCCTTTATAATGTGACACCCCAACATACAGTTCTTTACCCCTGAGGAAGCCGGATTGCTCCGGCGATACGCGTTGGGCGCTTGTCATTTTCCAGGTCCACTGCACCAGCTGGCTACGTAGGTTTGGCTCTTGTCATTTGACCGCATGTTGGTCTGTATTGCTAGTGGTCTTACCTTACCTTGCATTTGCTTCATGGTATTTATTACAGTTCTTTATAAGCTGGTTGATAACGTATACACCTATTTTGTGGTAATTCAGTGGACCTGTGTGTGTCGGTTATATATATCTTATTGCATACCGCACTTTGTTCAAATATTGTATACAATTTTTTAATGCGTGTTTTGTCGTGTCTAATAAACTTTATATATATTTTTAATATGTCTTCATGGTCGGATGTGCATTTATGGGGTGGCTTCTTTTGACTCACTCTTGAGTCAGGTCATTTGTCACCTTATATACATACACCATATATATATATATATATATACAGTATACACACCTTATATACACACACCATATATATATATATATACAGTATACACACCTTATATACACACACCATATATATATATATATACAGTATACACACCTTATATACACACACCATATATATATATATATACAGTATACACACCTTATATACACACACCATATATATATATATATATATATATACAGTATACACACCTTATATACACACACCATTTATATATATATATACAGTATACACACCTTATATACACACACCATATATATATACATACACTAGGTCTATACAGTATACACACATTATATACATACACCAGCTATATACAGTATACACACCTTATATACACACACCATATATACATACACTAGATATATACAGTATACACACATTATATACATACACCAGCTATATACAGTATACACACCTTATATACACACACCATATATACATACACTAGATATATACAGTATACACACTATATACATACACCAGCTATATACAGTATACACACATTATATACATACACTAGGTCTATACAGTATACACACCTTATATACATACATTATATACACACACCAGCTATATACAGTATACACACATTATATACACACACCAGCTATATACAGTATCACACCTTATATACACACACCATATATATATATATATACATACACCAGCTATATACACACATTATATACACACCATATATACATACACTAGGTCTATACAGTATACACACATTATATACATACACCAGCTATATACAGTATACACACCTTATATACACACACCATATATACATACACTAGATATATACAGTATACACACTATATACATACACCAGCTATATACAGTATACACACATTATATACATACACTAGGTCTATACAGTATACACACATTATATACATACCATATATACATACACTAGGTCAATACACACCATATATACATACACTAGGTCTATACACACCTTATATACATACACCATATATATATATACAGTATACACACCTTATATACATACACTAGGTATATACAGTATACACGTTATACACTACTCACAAAAAGTGCGGGATATTTGGCTTGTGGGTGAAATTTCAGGATGAACCTAAAATGCCCTCTAACCTTTACAGGTGAATTTAATGGGACCTTCTCTAACCTTCTGAATGCACACGTCCAACTGTTCAGTGTTTCAGGACTTTTTGTACAACTTGCTGTTCTCTAACAAGGAGCTTAACAGTAATATTCACACCTGGTGTTTGATCCATGAATCGGACAATAAATTTCCTAGTTCAATTACAATTGGTATTAAACAGTCCTCCTCATCATGCTGCTCAGATTGTGACATCATGAGACCAAGACGACACCTAACAATTGATGAACAGTACCTCGTCATTGTGAGGCTTCACGCAGGATGTTCTTAGACGGAAGTGGCCACTGAGGTTAGAGTCTCACAGAGAGTCATCAGCAGGTTGTATCAGAGATACAGAGACAAAGTCACAGAAAGGCAGAGAGGTGGACGTCCTTTGGCCACATCCCACACTGATGACCGCTTCATTGAGAACACTGCCCTGCGGAACTGGATGATGAATGCCACACAATTCCAGGCACATTTAAGGAAGGTGAGAGGCATCCAAGTGTCACGTCAGACCATTGGAAACCATTTACATCAGCGTGGTCTGCGTGCTAGACGACCTGAAAGGGTACCTTACCTCCGTCGTCATCGTCTTGCATGGGCCAGGGAGCATCTACGCTGGGCGAGGGACCAGTGGGCCTCAGTGCTGTTCACTGATGAAAGTCACGCTAAGCAGAAATGATGGCCACCGACGATATTGGAGACGTCAAGGAGAGCTCTCTGCATCAGCCACTGTTGTCGCCAGACGAGCCTTTGGTGGTGGTGGTGTTACAGTGTGGACACATGTGTCTAGTCAATACAGAACTGCCCTATGCTTTGTGAATGGTCCAGTGACAAGCCCATACTACTTGAAGAACATCATTAATCCAGTCATTGTACCTCTGCATGAAGAACACAAGCCTAATTTTATCTTTATTGACGACAATGCGCCAGTTCATCGAGAAACAGCTGCTGGAGACCGGGGGACCTCAAAGGGAGTGGCCTGCACTTTCTCAAGACCTAAGTCCCATTGAAAACCTATGGGATCAGCTGAGTCGCAATGTAGAGGCTCGTAACTTTGTACCCCAGAACCTTAATGACCTGAGGGCTGCCCTTCTAGAAGAGTGGGATGCCATGCCTCAGCAGACAATAAGGTGACTTGTGAACAGCAGGAGACGTCGTTGTCAAGCTCAAGGCCACATGACTAGTCATTGAGACACTGACATTTTTGTGGGTGTATACCCACCACTGGTGGTGGCTTTTGTTTTAATAAATTGTTTGCTTCTACTTAAATGCCCAAATGATATAATATCACTTATGTTTTCCTTAAATTTCACCCAAAAGCCAAATATCCCGAACTTTTTGTAAGTAGTGTATACACACCATATATACATACACACACATCAGGTATATAGAGTTTACACACATTATATATGAAGTGCCTGGGTTTGGGGTGGCCCCAACTCTACTCTTGGTCCCTTGGACACCGTCGAGGTGTCACCACGTGTTGCTGCTCTCCAGAAGGGATGGTAAGGTGTGGTGCACCCCAATGGGAAATAAGTCCAGAGACTCAGTGTAACGGATCCGCTTCCGTTAATGGACGCTTCCTAGCTTGCGCCGAGGACCACAAGCACCGCACTGGACACCACGACCACCGCAGACTCCACAACCGCCGTAGCTTAACTGGAGCCGCGCCGTCTTCCTTCCACCCTGAATGAATCTCCAGCATTCAGGACCGTGTGGGAAAGATCTCTCCTCCAGGGAATATGCAGAGCATAGCAATCCCCAGCGTGACACAGCAATTCCCTCTAATAACGAGACGAGGCTGCGTTTTGAAGGGTTAGAACAACATGAACTGAACTCTTTATTGAGGGCTACCCGCCCGTATTTATGCAGGTCCCCACAATGCATCATGGTCTCCTCCTCTCTGCCCTGGAGACACCCGAAGTGCAATTCAATTATCTCCTAGGACAAAGGGATATAACCAATACACATGTGGGAACAATAGGAGAGGACTTCTGTCTGGGATATAATTATGGATTAACATAACTATCACAGACAGTAAAAATACAGTTTTTAAACATACACTGTAACTTTAAAACCATACATTCCATCTCCATAAAAATTACATATTTAAACTCTGCATACATCAAACATAAACACTTCCAAAAATCACACAAATCCCTCCAGCGGATCAAAAGTTTAGTGGAAGTCCTTTATGACCGACCGCAAGCACAATTTCCTGCCCAAAACAGTTCCATAGATTTGGGCTGTGCGGTCGGTCAATTTCATGCAGAAAAACGACTAAGTCCCATCTTCGAACGGGACTTAGTCTCTGGAGCTGAAAGTTCAGTATGGAAGAAGGTAAGGGTCAGCGGCGTTCGTGTATCCGCGCATCCGATTCCAGCTCCACAGAATCCCCAGCATACACCGCTGACCGCGTTCGGTCCCACCAACAGTCCAGACATGCGGCACAGTTCTGTCACTGTTCCTGAAGGGCAACATGTCCCGGGGCCATAGTCGTAGGGCAGGAGGCTAGCCATAAGTCCTCTACAATGCCCAGTGGCAAATGGCAGTTTGTCACACTCAGGGTCTGCAGTAACCAGGGGGCTTCTTTACTGGAGGAATTCAGGTGCAAAACAATACAGGCGAGGCATAGGGCTGTCTTCTCCAGTCTCCTCCCTGAGACGAGGCATAGGGCTGGCTTCTCCAGTCTCCTCCCTGAGACCAGGTATAGGGCTGTCTTCTCCAGTCTCCTCCCTGAGACGAGACATAGGGCTGTCTTCTCCAGTCTCCTCCCTGAGATGAGGCATAGGGCCGGCTTCTCCAGTCTCCTCCCTGAGACGAGGCATAGGGCTGTCTTCTCCAGTCTCCTCCCTGTGATGAGGCATAGGGCTGGCTTCTCCAGTCTCCTCCCTGAGACCAGGTATAGGGCTGTCTTCTCCAGTCTCCTCCCTGAGACGAGGCATAGGGCTGTCTTCTCCAGTCTCCTCCCTGAGATGAGGTATAGGGCTGGCTTCTCCAGTCTCCTCCCTGGCAGAAGAAGGGTTTGATGCTGAGGAAAGGCCTGAGCTAGCTGTCCCTCTCTCTCTATCAGAAGGCTGGTGGCCCAGGGTCTATGGCAGAGTATCCCTGTCTCATTGTCTTCTTTAGGTCATTTAAGTAGTCTGGCAACGTCTCTTCTAAGCACTGGTCCCTAACTGCAGCACACGAGGGGCTCTGACTGCTCTCCTTATATACCATTTCTAGCTGAACTAGAACCTTCTAGTGGGAGGGGTGGAGTGGAGAAACTTAGCACAAACAGATACAATGTTACACTTTCCATCTCTCATAGACTTACATTAGAGCTTTAATAAAACTCAATGGCAATAACACAGCAGATTTTCCAGACAAAAACAGGTTTTTAGACATAACAACAGAGCTAAACCAGACATTCAAAGGTCAGTCTGTCTGGTTTTGGTGGTAAACAAGTCCGGCTTTTTCCCTCCAAAACACACTCTTCTTTAAACCTTATGGTAGCTGTAGAAAATTATCAGCTTCTTATTATTAACTAGAAAGTCCCAAAGTGTCTGTATTCATTAACCAGTGATGAGCACCCTCCTCCAGCAGTCAGACCTTCGTGATGTTGGGTGATGGCACACATAGCTACATAGGATGTCTCAATAGTAGTTGAGTTTACCCTTCTTCTCAGTGCAGCGTCCCACTACGTGTGTGTGGGCACTGCTTAAAAGCACTTTTTACCTTGTCAACAGTACTAGGTTGTAATGTATGATTTTGTATGTATGAATCTGCGAAATCCCTGTTACCAGGCAGATTAGGTGTAATGTGTACATCCCCCCACTAGATGGGGATATAACTTAGGTCTTATATATACCTAGGTCAGGCCTAGTGAGACAGATGAGTTCAGACCAGGTTGTTGAAAATGTAGTTCAGAAGAGAGCAGATCTGAGGGAGTCAGATCAGATTAGTGGGAGAAAAGATAGAGTGAAGACGCCATGACACAGATTAGAGAGTGGAGCCGACTCCGCTAGGAGGTGATACTCAGATGTGAGGCACAGAAGAGCGTTTTCCTTCTGTGGCCGTACTATAGACTTGCATCCCTGACCAGTAGGAGAAGAGTTTGCCTCCCTGGAAAAGAAACAAGCTTTCCTAAGGAATCATCGGTGATAAGAGCCATTATTGAGGGCCACAGACACCTTTGCATGGTGGAGGACTTATAGCTTCAGGCAGCCACACCAAACTTCTGAGAGACAGATGAGTTTTCCTGTCTAAAATATTCAGCTTGTAGGGAAAGGACAAGGAATAGGATCCCACACATCTAAAGGAACCAGGTACACCTAACCCACTGCTCCAAAACCAAGAAACCTGAAAAGCCTAGAAACAGTGGATTTGCAGAATTAACTCTGTATCATCCAGAGACTGCATGTTTGTACTGCTGCAACCAAGAGACATCCAAAGTAAAAGTTGTGAGTTGCATCTTACCACTGTCTACCGAATTATTACCACTACTGGTTGTACCACCATTAACGGTACTGGCGTCAAGACAAAAACCATCAAGGGACTCAGCCGCAACAAGCACCCTAAGCACCCCTAACATCAAGGGCACCTCAACCACCATCTTGGTTGATGCTTCCTACCACAGAGTGTGCCCCGGAGGATTTCGTGCTGTCCACCTCAACACTGTGCTGACGGCCCAGGGAGGCTATCTGCTAACCGTGAGTAAACTGATGAACTGTGTTGTTTTTTGGCCCCTCATCGGTCCACCGTGAACCTCACGTGTTGCCCCTGTGACTGGCTGGCTGCATAACCAGGTAGAAAAAGGTCTAGCATGGTGGAGAGTCAGTAGTCATTTCTCTGCCGAATGGTGATAATACAGCTGTCACTACGCAAGTAACTCAGCATGCATCCGGCCATTTGCACTAGGGACTCAGAAGGACTTCATTTCCACTTCATACTGCCATGGTGTGTTGGGGTTATCTGCCTGGTCTTTCACATCGCCCTCCAGCTCATTCTGCTCCTCTCCTGTCACTTGTTCAGATAAATCATTTCTGTATGCATTGCTTGTGCATGAATGTCCTCCTTCTCCATCTCCAGTTCAGCCCACAGGGCTCAGGTGGCTGTGAGATGTAGGTGCCACGTCTCCTGTCCCCTGGCCAGCCAAATTTATCAGAATCCTCTCCAAGACGTGAAGGAGTGGAGCAAATGGCAGGTGTCATGCATGAGCTGCCACTGACTAAGGTCGAAGTTACACAGGGGAGTGCTCCTGTCCGCCTGCATCATCAAGAAATTATTTCTTTCTCTGCTCATATAGTCGGTCCAACATGTGAAGGGTGGAGTTCCAACATGTGAAAACGTAGCATATCAGGCGATGTTGGGGAATGCTATTCTGCTTTTTGCAGCTGAAGGAGGGTGTGTTTTGCAGTATAATAGTGGCTGAAGTGCATGCACAGTTTCCTGGACATTTTCAAGATGACTTTCAGTTGGGTGGAAGACTTCAAGAACCGCTTTGCAACCAGATTAAGCAAATGCTCCAAGTGTTGAGACAATGTACTTCCCGTTATTAGTGATCATGGTTCCGATCTTCAGTTGGCGAGGAGATAGCCACGATTCAATTTCCTCTTGAAGGATGTGGAGCAGTTCCTCCCCAGTGTGACTCCGTTCGTCCAGGCAATCCAGGTGCAGAACAATGTGACACCGCCATGATCTGCATAGTTGGTATGCTGGAGGAGCACTCTGAATTGTGCCTGCAGTGGAGGTTTGAGGATGAGGAGGCAGAGGAGAACATTAGTGCAGGAATCATAGCTTGAGAACGTGAAGGCGGCAGTGCTGTCATCTGGCTAAGTTGCTGGTGTGCCTGGGTACGAACCACATTTACCCAGTGGGCTGTAATGGACATATATTGACCTTGACCATAGTTACAGCTCCAGACGTCGGCGCTGCCGTGAACTTTAGCAGACACCAACAGGCAGGGCTGGTACAGCTTTTTTGGAGAATTAATGATGGCTTGGGACTCTCCAATTTGGCTCAGCACAAGCCATCGGTTCTCTGAAAGGTGCAGAGTCCACAACATGGAAAGTGAGGGACTGTAGTACCAGCAACTCGGCCAGGAGCACGTTCATCTTCTGCGCTGTTGGATGAGTGCACACATACTGTTGTCTTTTTGCAATCGCCTCCATGATCGTTTGCTGGTGAAATGAGTGATGAGGAGGAGGATGAGCAGGATCATCAGGACCAGTAGATGATGGGAAGGAAACACAGCTCCTTTCTCCTAAGGTAGTAGAGCCTTGACTGCTTGAGAAGGGTGCGGGCCAGTGGGAGATGTAGCGGTTGCACCTTCTGCCCACAGAATCTACAGACGGCCACGCTGACATCCTCTGGCAACTTGATGAGAAATTCCCACACGGCGAGTATGGCTGCCCACCGCTGCCTCTATGAACACATGCACCACTAGTTGTTTCCGGACAGGTGGGCTCCTGAGTATCAGACAGTCTACCCCCGGCAGGTTTGGCTCCAGATCTCACACAGCTGCCATGCTGTTGACTTATGCCACGCTACCACCGTTCTGACTCATCCACTGCCTCAAGCGCAAGCTGCTACACCCTCATTCCCTGATGATGAAGTCCCATCTTCACCCGGCTCCCATGTGCGATCGGCTACATCATCATCACCCTCACCAGTCTCAGGGCCGTGTGCCTGACCGCTCGCAACACCAACTCCCACGTGACTTATTGTCACTACTTGCCCGTCTACATGAGGAAGCAGCGGCTCTCTCAAATCCTGGCTGGGCAGTAGCTACTGACTTTCTTAATAAGCTCGTCCTCGCTGAAAAGTGGGGCAGAGCCGTCAGCATACAACACTTCCTGAGCAGAAGGAACAGAAAATGAAGGAGGCAGGTTCAGGACCGGTGGGGGCACGGAGCTTGTTCTTGGGCCATGCCAACTAAGCAGGGTGTCAGAGGAACCCACGACTCGTGGTTGGGGGTGTCTGATGTCACTTGAGATGAGGTAGAAGACGAGTCAACCATTCAAGGACAGCTGGGTTGCTGGTCAAAACATGACCGCTGGATGACACTGGGAGCTCAGGCCTGTCGCTGCGATGGCTGTTACCACCCCTCTTCTTCTGCTGCTACTTCTGCCAGCTCCAAAAACATTTTGGCAACTGCCCGTTCATAGAAGGGCCTGTCACCTGTCTGTCAGAGATACTTTACTGTAACAGTAACTTTAAGGGTAAAATAGCAGTATTATCAGGCCGCAATTTCCCCCCAATTACAGAATCAAGGATTAAAGGATTTACTTATGTATAAAAAAAAATGTGAACACCCCAAAATCTGTAGTATCAGGCCACAATTTCACCCCAATTACTGAATCAACGGTTAATGGAATTACGTCTGTAAAAAAAAAAAAGTGAATGTCCCAAAATCTGTAGACCACTATTTCACCCCAATTGCAGAATAAAGGATGAATGGAATAAATTATGTATAAAAGAATGTGAACAACCTAAAATCAGTAGCATTAGAACGATTTTTAACCTCAATTAGTGCAGCAAAGTGTAATAGAATAGCTCCTATTAGCCAATCTTTATAATTTTTTATTGGCCCCTGCTCTATCCCAGTAGTGTGGATAAAACCTACCTATTATATCCCTATACTATCTCTAAACTGTCCCTGCTCTCTCCATATAGTGTGAATACAGTCTCCTTATTATATCCCTACACTATCTCTAAGCTGTCCGTGCACTCTCCATATAGTGTGGATACCGTCTTCCTAAATATCCCTACACTATCTCTAAGCTGTCCCTGCTCTCTCCCTATAGTGTGGATAACGCCTCCCTATTATATCCCTACACTATCTCTAGCAGTCCCTGCTCTCTCCCTATAGTGTGGATAAAACCTCCCTATTATATCCCTACACTATCTCTAAGCTGTCCCTGCTCTCTCCCTATAGTGTGGATACAGTCTCCCTATTATCTCCCTACACTATCACTAAGCTGTCCCTGCTCTCTCCATATAGTGTGGATACAGTCTCCCTATTATATCCCTACACTATCACTAAGCTGTCCCTGCTCTCTCCATATAGTGTGGATACAGTCTCCCTATTATATCCCTACACTATCTCTAAACTCTCCCTGCTCTCTCCTTATAGTGTGGATAAAGTCTCCCTACACTATCACTAAGCTGTCCCTGCTCTCTCCATATAGTGTGGATAAAGCATCCCTATTATATCCCTACACTATCTCTAAGCTGTCCCTGCTCTCTCCCTATAGTGTGGATACAGTCTCCCTATTATCTCCCTACACTATCACTAAGCTGTCCCTGCTCTCTCCCTATAGTGTGGATAAAGTCTCCCTACACTATCACTAAGCTGTCCCTGCTCTCTCCATATAGTGTGGATAAAGCCTCCCTTTATATCCCTACACTATCTCTAAGCTGTCCCTGCTCTCTCCATATAGTGTGGATAAAGCCTCCCTATTATATCCCTACACTATCTCTAAGCTGTCCCTTCTCTCTCCCTATAGTGTGGATACAGTCTCCCTGTTATCTCCCTACACTATCACTAAGCTGTCCCTGCTCTCTCCATATAGTGTGGAGAAAGCCTCCCTATTATGTCCCTACACTATCACTAAGCTGTCCCTGCTCTCTCCCTATAGTGTGGATAAAGTCTCCCTACACTATCACTAAGCTGTCCCTGCTCTCTCCCTATAGTGTGGAGAAAGCCTCCCTATTATATCCCTACACTATCACTAAGCTGTCCCTGCTCTCTCCATATAGTGTGGAGAAAGCCTCCCTATTATCTCCCTACACTATCTCTAAACTCTCCCTGCTCTCTCCCTATAGTGTGGATAAAGTCTCCCTACACTATCACTAAGCTGTCCCTGCTTTCTCCATATAGTGTGGATAAAGCCTCCCTTTTATATCCCTACACTATCTCTAAGCTGTCCCTGCTCTCTCCCTATAGTGTGGATACAGTCTCCCTGTTATCTCCCTACACTATCACTAAGCTGTCCCTGCTCTCTCCATATAGTGTGAAGAAAGCCTCCCTATTATCTCCCTACACTATCACTAAGCTGTCCCTGCTCTCTCCCTATAGTGTGGATAAAGGCTCTCTACACTATCACTAAGCTGTCCCTGCTCTCTCCCTATAGTGTGGAGAAAGCCTCCCTATTATATCCCTACACTATCTCTAAGCTGTCCCTGCTCTCTTCCTACAGTGTGGATAATGCCTCCCTATTATATCCCTACACTATCTCTAAGCTGTTCCTGCTCTCTCCCTACAGTGTGGATAATGCCTCCCTATTATATCCCTACACTATCTCTAAGCTGTCCCTGCTCTCTCCCTATAGTGTGAATAAAGCCTCCCTATTATATCCCTACACTACCTCTAAGCTGTCCCTGCTCTCTCCCTATAGTGTGGATAATGCCTCCCTATTATATCCTTACACTATCTCTAAGCTGTCCCTGCTCTCTCCCTATAGTGTGGATAATGCCTCCCGATTATATCCCTACACTATCACCAAGCTGTCCCTGCTCTCTCCCTATAGTGTGGATACAGTCTCCCTATTATATCCCTACACTATCTCTAAGCTGTCCCTGCTCTCTCCCTATAGTGTGGATACAGTCTCCCTACACTATCACTAAGCTGTCCCTGCTCTCTCCATATAGTGTGGAGAAACCCTCCCTATTATCTCCCTACACTATCTCTAGCTGTCCCTGCTCTCTCCCTATAGTGTGGATAAAACCTCCCTATTATATCCCTACACTATCTCTAAGCTGTCCCTGCTCTCTCCCTATAGTGTGGATACAGTCTCCCTATTATCTCCCTACACTATCACTAAGCTGTCCCTGCTCTCTCCATATAGTGTGGATACAGTCTCCCTATTATATCCCTACACTATCTCTAAACTCTCCCTGCTCTCTCCCTATAGTGTGGATAAAGTCTCCCTACACTATCACTAAGCTGTCCCTGCTCTCTCCATATAGTGTGGATAAAGCCTCCCTATTATATCCCTACACTATCTCTAAGCTGTCCCTGCTCTCTCCATATAGTGTGGATACAGTCTCCCTATTATCTCTCTACACTATCACTAAGCTGTCCCAGCTCTCTCCCTATAGTGTGGATAAAGTCTCCCTACACTATCACTAAGCTGTCCCTGCTCTCTCCATATAGTGTGGATAAAGCCTCCCTATTATATCCCTACACTATCTCTAAGCTGTCCCTTCTCTCTCCCTATAGTGTGGATACAGTCTCCCTGTTATCTCCCTACACTATCACTAAGCTGTCCCTGCTCTCTCCATATAGTGTGGAGAAAGCCTCCCTATTATGTCCCTACACTATCACTAAGCTGTCCCTGCTCTCTCCCTATAGTGTGGATAAAGTCTCCCTACACTATCACTAAGCTGTCCCTGCTCTCTCCCTATAGTGTGGAGAAAGCCTCCCTATTATATCCCTACACTATCACTAAGCTGTCCCTGCTCTCTCCATATAGTGTGGAGAAAGCCTCCCTATTATCTCCCTACACTATCTCTAAACTCTCCCTGCTCTCTCCCTATAGTGTGGATAAAGTCTCCCTACACTATCACTAAGCTGTCCCTGCTTTCTCCATATAGTGTGGATAAAGCCTCCCTTTTATATCCCTACACTATCTCTAAGCTGTCCCTGCTCTCTCCCTATAGTGTGGATACAGTCTCCCTGTTATCTCCCTACACTATCACTAAGCTGTCCCTGCTCTCTCCATATAGTGTGGAGAAAGCCTCCCTATTATGTCCCTACACTATCACTAAGCTGTCCCTGCTCTCTCCATATAGTGTGGATAAAGCCTCCCTATTATATCCCTACACTATCTCTAAGCTGTCCCTGCTCTCTCCCTATAGTGTGGATACAGTCTCCCTATTATCTCTCTACACTATCACTAAGCTGTCCCTGCTCTCTCCCTATAGTGTGGATAAAGTCTCCCTACACTATCACTAAGCTGTCCCTGCTCTCTCCATATATTGTGGATAAAGCCTCCCTTTTATATCCCTACACTATCTCTAAGCTGTCCCTGCTCTCTCCCTACAGTGTGGATAATGCCTCCCTATTATATCCCTACACTATCTCTAAGCTGTCCCTGCTCTCTCCCTATAGTGTGGATAAAGCCTCCCTATTATATCCCTACACTATCTCTAAGCTGTCCCTGCTCTCTCCATATAGTGTGGATAAAGCCTCCCCATTATATCCCTACACTATCTCTAAGCTGTCCCTTCTCTCTCCCTATAGTGTGGATGCAGTCTCCCTGTTATCACCCTACACTATCACTAAGCTGTCCCTGCTCTCTCCATATAGTGTGGAGAAAGCCTCCCTATTATGTCCCTACACTATCACTAAGCTGTCCCTGCTCTCTCCCTATAGTGTGGATAAAGTCTCCCTACACTATCACTAAGCTGTCCCTGCTGTCTCCCTATAGTGTGGAGAAAGCCTCCCTATTATATCCCTACACTATCACTAAGCTGTCCCTGCTCTCTCCATATAGTGTGGAGAAAGCCTCCCTATTATCTCCCTACACTATCTCTAAACTCTCCCTGCTCTCTCCCTATAGTGTGGATAAAGTCTCCCTACACTATCACTAAGCTGTCCCTGCTTTCTCCATATAGTGTGGATAAAGCCTCCCTTTTATATCCCTACACTATCTCTAAGCTGTCCCTGCTCTCTCCCTATAGTGTGGATACAGTCTCCCTGTTATCTCCCTACACTATCACTAAGCTGTCCCTGCTCTCTCCATATAGTGTGAAGAAAGCCTCCCTATTATCTCCCTACACTATCACTAAGCTTTCCCTGCTCTCTCCCTATAGTGTGGATAAAGGCTCTCTACACTATCACTAAGCTGTCCCTGCTCTCTCCCTATAGTGTGGAGAAAGCCTCCCTATTATATCCCTACACTATCTCTAAGCTGTCCCTGCTCTCTTCCTACAGTGTGGATAATGCCTCCCTATTATATCCCTACACTATCTCTAAGCTGCCAGAGCACTCTCCATATAGTGTGGATACAGTCTCCCTATTATATCCCTACACTATCTCTAAGCTGTCCCTGCTCTCTCCCTACAGTGTGGATAATGCCTCCCTATTATATCCCTACACTATCTCTAAGCTGTCCCTGCTCTCTCCCTATAGTGTGGATAAAGCCTCCCTATTATATCCCTACACTATCTCTAAGCTGTCCCTGCTCTCTCCCTATAGTGTGGATAATGCCTCCCTATTATATCCTTACACTATCTCTAAGCTGTCCCTGCTCTCTCCCTATAGTGTGGATAAAGCCTCCCTGTTATATCCCTACACTATATCTAAGCTGTCCCTGCTCTCTCCCTATAGTGTGGATAATGCCTCCCTATTATATCCTTACACTATCTCTAAGCTGTCCCTGCTCTCTCCCTATAGTGTGGATAATGCCTCCCGATTATGTCCCTACACTATCACTAAGCTGTCCCTGCTCTCTCCTTATAGTGTGGATACAGTCTCCCATTATATCCCTACACTATCTCTAAGCTGTCCCTGCTCTCTCCCTATAGTGTGGATAAAGTCTCCCTACACTATCACTAAGCTGTCCCTGTTCTCTCCATATAGTGTGGATAAAGCCTCCCTTTTATATCCCAACACTATCTCTAAGCTGTCCCTGCTCTCTCCCTATAGTGTGGATACAGTCTCCCTGTTATCTCCCTACACTAACACTAAGCTGTCCCTGCTCTCTCCATATAGTGTGGATAAAGGCTCTCTACACTATCACTAAGCTGTCCCTGCTCTCTCCCTATAGTGTGGAGAAAGCCTCCCTATTATATCCCTACGCTATCTCTAAGCTGTCCCTGCTCTCTTCCTACAGTGTGGATAATGCCTCCCTATTATATCCCTACACTATCTCTAAGCTGTCAGTGCACTCTCCATATAGTGTGGATACAGTCTCCCTATTATATCCCTACACTATCACTAAGCTGTCCCTGCTCTCTCCCTATAGTGTGGATAAAGGCTCTCTACACTATCACTAAGCTGTCCCTGCTCTCTCCCTATAGTGTGGAGAAAGCCTCCCTATTATATCCCTACACTATCTCTAAGCTGTCCCTGCTCTCTTCCTACAGTGTGGATAATGCCTCCCTATTATATCCCTACACTATCTCTAAGCTGTCCCTGCTCTCTCCCTATAGTGTGGATATTGCCTCCCTATTATATCCCTACACTATCACTAAGCTGTCCCTGCTCTCTCCCTATAGTGTGGATACAGTCTCCCTATTATATCCCTACACTATCTCTAAGCTGTCCCTGCTCTCTCCCTATAGTGTGGACACAGCTCCCTATTATATCCCTACACTATCTCTAGGCTGTCCCTACTCTCCCTATAGTGTGGACACAGCTCCCTATTATATCCCTACACTATCTCTAGGCTGTCCCTGCTCTCTCCCTATAGTGTAGATAAAGCCTCCCAATTATATCCTTACACCATCTCTAAGCTGTCCCTGCTCTCTCCCTATAGTGTGGATAATGCCTCCCTATTATATCCCTACACTATCACTAAGCTGTCCCTGCTCTCTCCCTATAATGTGGATACAGTCTCCCTATTATATCCCTACACTATCTCTAAACTCTCCCTGCTCTCTTCCTATAGTGTGGATAAAGTCTCCCTACACTATCACTAAGCTGTCCCTGCTCTCTCCATATAGTGTGGATAAAGCCTCCCTATTATATTCCTACACTATCTCTAAGCTGTCCCTGCTCTCTCCCTATAGTGTGGATACAGTCTCCCTATTATCTCCCTACACTATCACTAAGCTGTCCCTGCTCTCTCCCTATAGTGTGGATAAAGTCTCCCTACACTATCACTAAGCTGTCCCTGCTCTCTCCATATAGTGTGGATAAAGCCTCCCTTTTATATCCCTACACTATCTCTAAGCTGTCCCTGCTCTCTCCATATAGTGTGGATAAAGTCTCCCTATCATATCCCTACACTATCTCTAAGCTGTCCCTTCTCTCTCCCTATAGTGTGGATACAGTCTCCCTGTTATCTCCCTACACTATCACTAAGCTGTCCCTGCTCTCTCCATATAGTGTGGAGAAAGCCTCCCTATTATGTCCCTACACTATCACTAAGCTGTCCCTGCTCTCTCCCTATAGTGTGGATAAAGTCTCCCTACACTATCACTAAGCTGTCCCTGCTCTCTCCCTATAGTGTGGAGAAAGCCTCCCTATTATATCCCTACACTATCACTAAGCTGTTCCTGCTCTCTCCATATAGTGTGGAGAAAGCCTCCCTATTATCTCCCTACACTATCTCTAAACTCTCCCTGCTCTCTCTCCCTATAGTGTGGATAAAGTCTCCCTACACTATCACTAAGCTGTCCCTGCTTTCTCCATATAGTGTGGATAAAGCCTCCCTTTTATATCCCTACACTATCTCTAAGCTGTCCCTGCTCTCTCCCTATAGTGTGGATACAGTCTCCCTGTTATCTCCCTACACTATCACTAAGCTGTCCCTGCTCTCTCCCTATAGTGTGGAGAAAGCCTCCCTATTATATCCCTACACTATCTCTAAGCTGTCCCTGCTCTCTTCCTACAGTGTGGATAATGCCTCCCTATTATATCCCTACACTATCTCTAAGCTGTCAGAGCACTCTCGATATAGTGTGGATACAGTCTCCCTATTATATCCCTACACTATCTCTAAGCTGTCCCTGCTCTCTCCCTACAGTGTGGATAATGCCTCCCTATTATATCCCTACACTATCTCTAAGCTGTCCCTGCTCTCTCCCTATAGTGTAGATAAAGCCTCCCTATTATATCCCTACACTATCTCTAAGCTGTCCCTGCTCTCTCCCTATAGTGTGGATAATGCCTCCCTATTATATCCTTACACTATCTCTAAGCTGTCCCTGCTCTCTTCCTACAGTGTGGATAATGCCTCCCTATTATATCCCTACACTATCTCTAAGCTGTCAGAGCACTCTCCATATAGTGTGGATACAGTCTCCCTATTATATCCCTACACTATCTCTAAGCTGTCCCTGCTCTCTCCCTACAGTGTGGATAATGCCTCCCTATTATTTCCCTACACTATCTCTAAGCTGTCCCTGCTCTCTCCCTATAGTGTGGATAAAGCCTCCCTATTATATCCCTACACTATCTCTAAGCTGTCCCTGCTCTCTCCCTATAGTGTGGATAATGCCTCCCTATTATATCCTTACACTATCTCTAAGCTGTCCCTGCTCTCTCCCTATAGTGTGGACACAGCTCCCTATTATATCCCTACACTATCTCTAGGCTGTCCCTGCTCTCTCCCTATAGTGTGGACACAGCTCCCTATTATATCCCTACACTATCTCTAAGCTGTCCCTGCTGTCTCCCTATAGTGTAGATAAAGCCTCCCTATTATATCCTTACACCATCTCTAAGCTGTCCCTGCTCTCTCCCTATAGTGTGGATAATGCCTCCCTATTATATCCCTACACTATCACTAAGCTGTCCCTGCTCTCTCCCTATAGTGTGGATACAGTCTCCCTATTATATCCCTACACTATCTCTAAGCTGTCCCTGCTCTCTCCCTATAGTGTGGACACAGCTCCCTATTATATCCCTACACTATCTCTAAGCTGTCCCTGCTGTCTCCCTATAGTGTAGATAAAGCCTCCCTATTATATCCTTACACTATCTCTAAGCTGTCCCTGCTCTCTCCCTATAGTGTGGATACAGTCTCCCTATTATATCCCTACACTATCTCTAAGCTGTCCCTGCTGTCTCCCTATAGTGTAGATAAAGCCTCCCTATTATATCCTTACACTATCTCTAAGCTGTCCCTGCTCTATCCCTATAGTGTGGACACAGCTCCCTATTATATCCCTACACTATCTCTAAGCTGTCCCTGCTGTCTCCCTATAGTGTGGATAAAGCCTCCCTATTATATCCTTACACTATCTCTAAGCTGTCCCTGCTCTATCCCTATAGTGTGGACACAGCTCCCTATTATATCCCTACACTATCTCTAAGCTGTCCCTGCTGTCTCCCTATAGTGTAGATAAAGCCTCCCTATTATATCCTTACACTATCTCTAAGCTGTCCCTGCTCTATCCCTATAGTGTGGACACAGCTCCCTATTATATCCCTACACTATCTCTAAGCTGTCCCTGCTGTCTCCCTATAGTGTAGATAAAGCCTCCCTATTATATCCCTACACTATCTCTAAGCTGTCCCTGCTGTCTCCCTATAGTGTAGATAAAGCCTCCCTATTATATCCCTACACTATCTCTAAGCTGTCCCTGCTGTCTCCCTATAGTGTAGATAAAGCCTCCCTATTATATCCCCACACTATCTCTAAGCTGTCCCTGCTGTCTCCCTATAGTGTAGATAAAGCCTCCCTATTATATCCCTACACTATCTCTAAGCTGTCCCTGCTGTCTCCCTATAGTGTAGATAAAGCCTCCCTATTATATCCTTACACCATCTCTAAGCTGTCCCTGCTCTCTCCCTATAGTGTGGATAATGCCTCCCTATTATATCCCTACACTATCACTAAGCTGTCCCTGCTCTCTCCCTATAGTGTGGATACAGTCTCCCTATTATATCCCTACACTATCTCTAAGCTGTCCCTGCTCTCTCCCTATAGTGTGGACACAGCTCCCTATTATATCCCTACACTATCTCTAAGCTGTCCCTGCTGTCTCCCTATAGTGTAGATAAAGCCTCCCTATTATATCCTTACACTATCTCTAAGCTGTCCCTGCTCACTCCCTATAGTGTGGATACAGTCTCCCTATTATATCCCTACACTATCTCTAAGCTGTCCCTGCTGTCTCCCTATAGTGTAGATAAAGCCTCCCTATTATATCCTTACACTATCTCTAAGCTGTCCCTGCTCTATCCCTATAGTGTGGACACAGCTCCCTATTATATCCCTACACTATCTCTAAGCTGTCCCTGCTGTCTCCCTATAGTGTGGATAAAGCCTCCCTATTATATCCTTACACTATCTCTAAGCTGTCCCTGCTCTATCCCTATAGTGTGGACACAGCTCCCTATTATATCCCTACACTATCTCTAAGCTGTCCCTGCTGTCTCCCTATAGTGTAGATAAAGCCTCCCTATTATATCCTTACACTATCTCTAAGCTGTCCCTGCTCTATCCCTATAGTGTGGACACAGCTCCCTATTATATCCCTACACTATCTCTAAGCTGTCCCTGCTGTCTCCCTATAGTGTAGATAAAGCCTCCCTATTATATCCCTACACTATCTCTAAGCTGTCCCTGCTGTCTCCCTATAGTGTAGATAAAGCCTCCCTATTATATCCCTACACTATCTCTAAGCTGTCCCTGCTGTCTCCCTATAGTGTAGATAAAGCCTCCCTATTATATCCCCACACTATCTCTAAGCTGTCCCTGCTGTCTCCCTATAGTGTAGATAAAGCCTCCCTATTATATCCCTACACTATCTCTAAGCTGTCCCTGCTGTCTCCCTATAGTGTAGATAAAGCCTCCCTTATTATATCCTTACACCATCTCTAAGCTGTCCCTGCTCTCTCCCTATAGTGTAGATAAAGCCTCCCTATTATATCCTTACACTATCTCTAAGCTGTCCCTGCTCTATCCCTATAGTGTGGATAAAGCCTCCCTATTATATCTCTACACTATTTTCTAAGCTTTCCCTGAACTGTTCAATAGTAATTTTTTGTGAATAAAGTCTTTCCTAATCATTGTCCCTAGCGCCTGTAATGCCTCTCCCTGCCCTAAATTCACAGTACAATGGCGGAGAATGGGCGGGAGGAGACATTTTATAGGTCTGTGACATCACAGAGGCTGGCTATATGGCATTATGGGTGATTCCTCATTCCTGGGCTTTTTCACTTTCACTTTGTAACATGTGCAGCAGCCATTTTAGAAAAAAAAACCTTTCCACAGTACACACATTATATATACACACCATATCAAAATACACACCAGGTATATACAGTATAGACACATTATATATACACCATATATACATACACCAGGTATATACAGTATACACCCATTATATACAAAATTGTACCACAGGCAGAGATACCCCCCCCCCCCCAAATACCCTGCATACCCTTCATAGTTAAAATCAAGGCAGTGATTAATAAACACTGGAATATTGTGTCCAGATCTCATCCACAGGTCGAGGCGTTCCAGTTCCCCCCGCAGTCGGACATTCAGCATAAACCATTCCTGTCTTCCAAATAAGAGGACTGGTCTTTGTAGTCTAACTTGTATCTTGTTAACCACCTCCGGACCGCCGAACGCAGCGACGCGTCCTGGAGGTGGTTGATTCATTCCGCCTGGACGCGCCAGCGCGTCCTCTCGCGAGACGCGAGATTTCCTGTGAACGCGCGCACACATTTGGGCCCCTAGAATGCCAGGGCAGTATAACTACCCCACAAGTGACCCCATTTTGGAAAGAAGACACCCCAAGGTGTTCCGTGAGGGGCATGGTGAGTTCCTAGAACTTTTTATTTTTTGTCACAAGTTAGTGGAATATGAGACTTTGTAAGAAAAAAAAAAATAATAATTATCATTTTCCGCTAACTTGTGACAAAAAATAAAAAGTTCTATGAACTCACTATGCCCATCAGCGAATACCTTAGGGTGTCTACTTTCCGAAATGGGGTCATTTGTGGGGTGTTTGTACTGTCTGGCCATTGTAGAACCTCAGGAAACATGACAGGTTGTCACGGGGTTCCGAAGGTGCACTCGGTCCCCCATTGCCCGCAGACCTGTTGCTTAGCTTTTGGAATGAGGATCTGTGTTTGACCTCATTCCCAGGGCGGCTTTACTAGCTGGGTGGCTCCCTGCTCCTAGTCTGCCTTGAGCGCCGAGCTGATCACTCGGTGCTCGACTGGTTGGTCTGTCGGTCATGTGACGCTGGCCACGTCACATGACCCTTACTCCCCACTATAAATACAGGCAGCCTGCTGGCTACAGGTTGCCTGTTAATTTCTAGGTTCCTGGCTATTTGTTGGACTGCTGAATACTCACCTGATCCTGTTCCCTGACCATCCTCTGCCTGCTCCTCCTGTACTGCGCATACATCCTGGTATTGTGACCTCGGCTCCCACCTGACTACTCTCTTAGGACTCCTCCTGTACTTCGCTCCTCTCCTGGTATTTGACCCCGGCTTCTCCTGACCATTCTTTGCTTTATCCGTTGTACTGCGTAGCTCTCTTGGTTCTGACCCGGTCCGTTCATGTTCCGTATTTTGTCTTGTCTGTCTTCCCTGCACATATCCTAAGTTAGGGACTGCCGTCCAGTTGTCCCCTGTCATCAGGACTCGTGAGGCAAGTAGGCAGGGCCAGGGGTAAGGGTGGAGCGCAGTGGTCACTACCCTTCCCCCTGTGTGTGTGTGGACGTGACCGTTACAGATTAACAGGCCCAATAACCACTGTATCCTGAATCCTCTTACTACCCTGACTGACCATGTCTCTAACTTGACACAGAGGGTGCAGGAGCTAGGAGAGAAACTCCGTTCTTGTGAGTTAGGGCAAGGTTCTTCCACTCCTCTGTCCTCCAGTCCATATTTTGAACCCCAGATCAAGCTCCCAGAACCCTTTTCTGGAGACCGGAAGAGGTTTCTCTCCTTTAAGGAGAATTGCAAACTCTACTTCTGTTTGCGCCCCGTGTCCTCCGGTCCCGAGAGCCAACGCGCGGGGATTATCATTTCTCTACTACAGGGTGATCCCCAGGACTGGGCATTTTCGTTACCTCCTGGGGCCAGTTGTCTAACTTCTGTGGAGGGGTTTTTTCAGGCCCTGGGTACCCTCTATGACGAACCAGACAGGGCCCTGGTAGCCGAGACAGCTCTTAGGGCACTGGTTCAGGGCCATCTCCCTGCGGAGGAGTATTGCACCCAATTCAGACGGTGGTGTGTCCCCTCAGGATGGAATGAACCAGCCCTGAAGAGTCAGTTTAGGTCTGGTCTATCTGATAATTTAAAAGATCTATTGGTCAATTACCAAATTCCTGAGACCTTAGACGAGATGATGACCCTAGTTGTCCGACTTGACAGACGAGTTAGAGAGAGACGACAAGAACGACAGTTCTGTTCTCAGATGGTGGTCCAGCCAGAGACCTTTTCCAGGGACAACACTGAGGTCTCCACCGAGGAACCCATGCAGGTTGGCATGACCCGTGGTAATCTTCGTCGCAGACGCGGAGAGTGCTTCTACTGTGGAGATCCTGGCCATTGGATCAACAAGTGTCCTAAGAGGGACCTCTCTGACAAGTCTTCTAAGGCAAGACAACCTAAAGACCAGGTACACCCTGATTTTTCTAAAGGTAAGCTTTTGGTACCCATAACAATTTCTCTGGGGGTTAATAAGTGGCCGGGTAAGGCCTTTATTGACTCCGGTTCAGCGGCCAGCTTTATTGACTTTGAGTTTGCTTGTAAATTGGGTATTCCAATGTTTGCTTTACCTACACCTATCCATGTCATGGCTATTGATGCTACTCCCCTGATTGGTGGTACGGTGAGGTCATGTACCTCTGAAATTTCTCTGTCCGTGGGTGTGTGCCACTCTGAGAGATGTTCTCTTCTAGTCCTGGAGAACCTACCGGTTGAGGTGGTACTAGGGTTGCCTTGGCTCCGTTTACATAACCCCACAATTGATTGGTCCAAAGGAGAGTTGGTGAAATGGGGACCTAAGTGTGACTCATGCTTGTCCGTGGTCCAGGCTGGGGTTTCAGTAAGGTCTAATACATTACCCTCTGTTATTAAGGAATATTCTGATGTGTTCTCGTCCCTTACTCCAGAGGTTCTACCCCCCTATAGACCTTATGATTGCGCCATAGAGCTAATAGAGGGTGCCGAATTTCCTAAAGGGCGAATTTATAATCTTTCAGGGCCCGAACGCAAGGCTATGGAAGATTATATTAAGGAGAGCCTTGCTAAAGGGCATATTAGACCTTCAGTCTCTCCTATGGGAGCAGGGTTTTTCTTTGTTAAAAAGAAGGATGGTGGTCTTAGACCTTGTATTGATTACCGGAGATTGAATAAAATCACTGTCCAAAATAGATACTCTCTCCCATTGATTCCAGATTTATTTAACCAGGTTTTGGGGGCAAACTGGTTTTCCAAGATTGACCTGAAAGGGGCATACAATCTAATCCGAATAAAGGAGGGAGACGAATGGAAGACAGCGTTCAATACTCCAATAGGACACTTTGAATATCAGGTGATGCCTTTTGGACTCAGCAATGCCCCAGCTGTGTTCCAAAACTTAATGAACGATATTCTTAGGGAGTTCTTAGGTAAATTTATTATTGTCTATCTTGACGACATTTTGATATTCTCTCCTGATTTCGAATCTCATGTGCCCCATGTTAAACAAGTATTAGAGGTGTTGAGGAAGAACCAGCTATCCGCTAAACAAGAGAAATGTGTCTTTGGTGTGCAGGAGATACTGTTTCTAGGGCATGTTTTGACTCCTCACGCCTTTAAGATGGATCCTGGTAAGGTTTTAGCAATTAAGGAATGGGTAAGGCCTTCATCCTTAAAGGCTTTACAACGGTTTTTGGGTTTCGCTAATTACTACCGTAAATTTATCATGAATTTTTCTGTAATTGCTAAGCCATTGACCGACCTTACTAAGAAAGGGGCGGATTTGGAGAATTGGTCTACTGAGGCCATTTCTTCATTTGAAACATTAAAAAAGGCATTTAGTAGCGCTCCCATTCTGATCCAGCCTGATCAGGAGAGACCCTTTATTGTGGAGGTGGATGCGTCCGAGGACGGCACAGGAGCAGTCCTTTCACAAGGTCCTGCTAGCCTCACTAACCTGAGACCATGTGCCTTCTTCTCTAGGAAATTCTCTCCCACGGAGAGAAACTACGACATAGGGAATAGGGAGCTGTTGGCCATTAAATGGGCATTTGAGGAGTGGAGACATTTTTTGGAGGGGGCAAGGCATTGTGTAACTGTTGTCACTGACCATAAAAACCTAATGTTTCTCGAGTCCGCTAAGAGGTTGAATCCCCGACAAGCCCGATGGGCTCTGTCTTTTACCCGTTTTGATTTCTCCATTACGTTCAGGCCGGGAAGTAAAAATGTGAAGGCAGACGCATTATCTCGGAGCTTCCATGCTTTTCAACCCACTGAGACGCCACTAAATCCATCCTACCAGCAAACATCTTCTTAGTGGCTCTAACCCAGGATATCTCGGCTCGCATTAGGTCTGAACAACATCTGGCACCGGCATCCACCCCAACAGATAAGTTGTTTGTTCCCGTACAATTTCGTCTCCAGCTGTTGGGTGAGTGTCACGATTCTGCCTTTTGTGGACATCCGGGTATTGAGGGCACTAAGGATCTGGTTTCTAGATCTTATTGGTGGCCCACTCTGACCCGGGATGTCAAATCCTACGTGTCAGCCTGTGAGGTTTGTGCCAGGTCTAAGACACCTAGGACTCGCCCTGCTGGTAACCTACGACCCCTACCCATTCCCAGTAGACCCTGGTCCCATATCTCTATGGACTTTATAACTGACCTACCGCTGGCGGAGGGTAAGACTGTGGTTTGGGTAGTGGTCGATAGGTTTAGCAAGATGGTTCATTTCATTCCCCTGTCTAAACTTCCGAATGCTAAAACCCTGGCGTCTATTTTTGTGAGAGAGATTGTTCGTTTACATGGCATCCCGGAAAATATTGTTTCTGACAGGGGTGTGCAGTTTGTGTCCAAATTCTGGAGGGCCTTCTGTCAAAGATGTAAAATTTCATTGTCTTTTTCCTCGGCCTACCATCCTCAGAGTAATGGGCAGACTGAACGCCTTAATCAGTCTGTGGAACAATTCCTGAGGTTGTATGTTGCTGATGACCAGCAATTATGGGTCAAATTCCTTCCGTTGGCTGAATTTGCTCTGAATAACCGTGTCAATTCTTCTGCTGGGGTCTCCCCTTTCTTTTGTAACCACGGTTTTCATCCCCGTTTTCATTCTGGGTCGTCCGTCTCCTCCTCTAACCCTGAAGCGGATAAACTCTCCTCCGAACTGTGCACAGTTTGGGCCCGGGTTCAATCGAACCTAGAAAAGGCTCAAAGTTCTCAAAAACTCAAGGCCGATAGGAGACGTTCAAGGGGGGTGAACTTTCAGGTTGGGGATAAAGTATGGTTGTCCTCCAAGAATCTATCTCTCAAGGTAGCTTCTAGAAAATTTGCTCCTCGTTTTATTGGACCATATAAGATCACGGAGGTGATTAACCCGGTATCATTTAGGTTGGAGCTGCCCGAGTCATTCCACATTCATAATGTGTTCCATAAATCTCTGCTTAAAAAATATTTTGAACCGGTAGTACCATCAAAAGCCTCGCCTCCGCCGGTTCTTGTTAATGATGCTGTCGAGTATGTGGTGTCTAAAATACTGGATGTCAGGAAGGTGCGCAATTCCTTGCAGTACCTGATTCACTGGAAGGGGTATGGACCTGAAGAGAGATCTTGGGTACCTGCCAGGGAGGTTCATGCTCCTAGACTGGTTCGTAAATTTTATTTAGAACACCCTGAAAAGCCATCGCCTGAAGTCTTGGGTCCGGTGGCCCCTCGTAAAAGGGGGGGTACTGTCACGGGGTTCCGAAGGTGCACTCGGTCCCCCATTGCCCGCAGAACTGTTGCTTAGCTTTTGGAATGAGGTTCTGTGTTTGACCTCATTCCCAGGGCGGCTTTACTAGCTGGGTGGCTCCCTGCTCCTAGTCTGCCTTGAGCGCCGAGCTGATCACTCGGTGCTCGACTGGTTGGTCTGTCGGTCATGTGACGCTGGCCACGTCACATGACCCTCACTCCCCACTATAAATACAGGCAGCCTGCTGGCTACAGGTTGCCTGTTAATTTCTAGGTTCCTGGTATTTGTTGGACTGCTGAATACTTACCTGATCCTGTTCCCTGACGATCCTCTGCCTGATCCTCCTGTACTGCGCATACATCCTGGTATTGTGACCTCGGCTCCCACCTGACTACTCTCTTAGGACTCCTCTTGTACTTCGCTACTCTCCTGGTATTTGACCCCGGCTTCTCCTGACCATTCTTTGCTTTATCCGTTGTACTGCGTAGCTCTCTTGGTTCTGACCCGGTCCGTTCATGTTCCGTATTTTGTCTTGTCTGTCTTCCCTGCACATATCCTAAGTTAGGGACTGCCGTCCAGTTGTCCCCTGTCATCAGGACTCGTGAGGCAAGTAGGCAGGGCCAGGGGTGAGGGTGGAGCGCAGTGGTCACTACCCTTCCCCCTGTGTGTGTGTGGACGTGACCGTTACACAGGTGCTCAGAAAGTCAGAGCTGCTTCAAAAAGCGGAAATTCACATTTTTGTACCATAGTTTGTAAACGCTATAACTTTTACCCAAACCATTTTTTTTTACCCAAACATTTTTTTTTTATCAAAGACATGTAGAACAACAAATTTAGAGCAAAATTTATATATGGATGTCGTTTTTTTTGCAAAATTTTACAACTGAAAATCAAAAATGTCATTTTTTTGCAAAAAAATCGTTAAATTTCGATTAATAACAAAAAAAGTAAAAATGTCAGCAGCAATGAAATACCACCAAATGAAAGCTCTATTAGTGAGAAGAAAAGGAGGTAAAATTCATTTGGGTGGTAAGTTGCATGACCGAGCAATAAACGGTGAAAGTAGTGTAGGTCAGAAGTGTAAAAAGTGGCCTGGTCTTTAAGGGGGTTTAAGCTATAGGGGCTGAGGGGGTTAAAACAGGATTGTTGATTGGTGAAACTATAAGAATACAAATAGCAAGTATAAGTATAGATAGCATGTACTATAACATTTGCATTAACACTGAAAGCACATGGCAATATGGCTGCCTGTCACGAACCAGCGGGTGTGAACCCTCTGTGCCACGTGTCCCACCTCCACTAAGGCCGTTGTCTAAGTTTACACCTTGATTCTTCACAGTACCCCTGATGGCGGTGATAGACTTTCCCGAGGGGAACACCAGGTCGCTACCTCTTGAGGAGGATAGGCACACGAGGCAGCTGGTCCAGGCGGATCAGGAGGTACCTGAGTAGGTACCAGAAGTACAAGCGCAGTCAGGCAGGCGGGGTCGTTACCAGGAGCAACAGCACAGGACCGAAGGATGAGGCAGAGGCGTAGTCAGGGCAGGCGGCACAGGAACAGGTCAAGCAATCCGGATCGGCAACAGGAGAGTCAAGGCAATCAGACAGGCATCAGACGAGTAGCAGAATCTAAGAACAAGGTATAAGTCAGGAGCACACGTGAGTATCAGGAGCTTAGCAAACACATGGACCTTGACACTGAGGCATCTGGGAAGAGGGCTGAGCCACTTTAGTACCTGCAGGAGAGCCTGGGTTGGTGTCACGGTCTCTCCTGTGACAGGGGTCAGAAGATCTAGGAGACTGGCTGCATGTGATCTGACAGCCTCTCTGGTTTCACTTTTCTGTGTTGTTGCTGGGTATGACCACACTTCTGGTCTCAGGTGTAGCTTAAGTGGTCATTCCTACTGCTCTATTTAGTCTGGCCTCACCCATCATGCTATGCGGTTGATAGCTCCTTTTAGTTGTGAAGAGTTGGTGTCTGGTTCTCGTCTGAGTTCCTGCTCGTCTGCATATTTTGGAGTTGTGTATTTTCCCTATTTATTGTTCGTGGTTTTCCCCTACCTTTTGGTATTGGGCCTGAGGGAGTCTCCTGTTTCTTTCAGCTGGGAAGGAACAGGTCATCTCTTGTCCTGACACTATTTCCAGGGCCCTTTAGGGTCAGATAGGGCCCTAGGTTCCAGCGTATGAACATCAAGGTCTGTTCATACTTATATTAGTCAGGGCTCGGGTTAGGGATTCACTAGGTGGTGACCTTTCTCTAGTTTCCAGGCCTAGTACCTTCTCACTTCCCTCTTGTGGTCGGTGTGGAGTTATCCTCCCACACTGTGCCGTGACAGTTGGTCAGCCAAGTACCAATGACCCAATCCATGCAGCCCAGAGAGTGATGCACGCCACCCCTAGGGCAGTAACAAAAAAACAGCAGCAAGCATGCTGTGGCCAGGGCTGAGTGGAACCTGTGGAGCAGTATCCTCAGCACCACAGAACGTACAGCGACAGAGCCCAGGACTGCAGCGGTGGACGGAAGGATCACCACTGAGCACGGTGCCCAGGACCACGGCTGTAAGCAAGGGAACAGCGGCGTACAGCAGCCGCTGTTACACTGCCTATACATAGGATTACATATCTAGCTAACAGTAGTAACAACTTCCCTGAGTAACAATTACAAATAGCTGAACAGCTATGCTTAACATCATTTCCCTGAAACAAAGGTAGATCTATCACCAGATATGCTTTTACAAGGATGGTGAAGTATGAGAAGGAGATATGCAGAAGGACACCTCTGCTGATGTGTCCTGGAGACTTCTCTTTCCCAGGATGCTTTGCACTCCCACAATGCAGTGCACTACACACAATGCAGTAGTATTGTAACAGAAAAACAAAGTGTAATACAACTTCACACCGCTAGATGGTGCTATAACCACATTAAACACTTGAGAAATACAAAGACTCTGGCAGAATGAACTGGAATAGTTTTCCGTAACCCTGCTGGGCAGAACAGGCAGTGAAAGCAAAAGTCCACCATCAGGAGAGGCAGTGTAAGCAGAAGTCCGCCATCAGGAGAGGCGGTGTAAGCAGAAGTCCGCCATCAGGAGAGGCGGTGTAAGCAGAAGTCCACCATCAGGAGAGTCGGTGTAAGCAGAAGTCCACCATCAGGAGAGGCGGTGTAAGCAGAAGTCTACCATCAGGAGAGGCAGTGTAAGCAGAAGTCCACCATCAGGAGAGTCGGTGTAAGCAGAAGTCCACCATCAGGAGAGGCGGTGTAAGCAGAAGTCTACCATCAGGAGAGGCGGTGTAAGCAGAAGTCCACCATCAGGAGAGTCGGTGTAAGCAGAAGTCCACCATCAGGAGAGGCGGTGTAAGCAGAAGTCCACCATCAGGAGAGGCGGTGTAAGCAGAAGTCTACCATCAGGAGAGGCGGTGTAAGCAGAAGTCCGCCATCAGGAGAGGCGGTGTAAGCAGAAGTCCACCATCAGGAGAGTCGGTGTAAGCAGAAGTCCACCATCAGGAGAGGCGGTGTAAGCAGAAGTCTACCATCAGGAGAGGCGGTGTAAGCAGAAGTCCACCATCAGGAGAGGCGGTGTAAGCAGAAGTCTACCATCAGGAGAGGCAGTGTAAGCAGAAGTCTACCATCAGGAGAGGCGGTGTAAGCAGAAGTCCACCATCAGGAGAGGCAGTGTAAGCAGAAGTCCACCATCAGGAGAGGCGGTGTAAGCAGAAGTCTACCATCAGGAGAGGCGGTGTAAGCAGAAGTCTACCATCAGGAGAGGCGGTGTAAGCAGAAGTCTACCATCAGGAGAGGCGGTGTAAGCAGAAGTCTACCATCAGGAGAGGCAGTGTAAGCAGAAGTCTACCATCAGGAGAGGCGGTGTAAGCAGAAGTCTACCATCAGGAGAGGCGGTGTAAGCAGAAGTCCACCATCAGGAGAGGCGGTGTAAGCAGAAGTCCACCATCAGGAGAGGCGGTGTAAGCAGAAGTCTACCATCAGGAGAGGCGGTGTAAATTGTAGTCCACCATCAGGAGAGGCGGTGTAAGCAGAAGTCTACCATCAGGAGAGGCGGTGTAAGCAGAAGTCTACCATCAGGAGAGGCGGTGTAAGCAGAAGTCTACCATCAGGAGAGGCAGTGTAAGCAGAAGTCTACCATCAGGAGAGGCGGTGTAAGCAGAAGTCTACCATCAGGAGAGGCGGTGTAAGCAGAAGTCCACCATCAGGAGAGGCGGTGTAAGCAGAAGTCCACCATCAGGAGAGTCGGTGTAAGCAGAAGTCCACCATCAGGAGAGGCAGTGTAAGCAGAAGTCCACCATCAGGAGAGGCGGTGTAAATTGTAGTCCACCATCAGGAGAGGCAGTTTACTCCACCCATACCCTACCACTTTCACCAATGTAAACACACCATTGCACAGTTATGCTTCCAGATCATTAAAGGTGTCGCACAACCACGCCAGGGGATCGGGTGACAGGAACAGATTACTGATAGATCCACAGACCCCAGAACCAATGGGCCTTCATCACGACTATGAACCGAGGAGCTTTCTGTAACCTGTGGTGACAATTATATCTATAACATGTTTCTAATTAGTATCGAAACGATCTGGACTATGTCAGAAGAATGTGACATGGACATTGGGAGATCACTTCCCGCACACTCTCTTCACTCTCCTCTCACTTATGTTTTCCATTTGTTGATTGGTTGTCATGACAACATGACGTCACACTTGTTGGCGGGTTATTTAAATGTACTTGGCGCTGGGGTGTTTGTTACTGACTGAGGATGGCACAGATTGTGCCGAAACGCGTCAAATTTGACCAATATGTGGCAATAAACGATTTATGCAAGAAGACTGCAAGTGAGTGGCGGTCCTTCATTACTACTGTTCTCACGGGACGCTTTCCCCCCGGACACGTGCCACACACCGCCATTACCGGCGCGACGACTGATACACACTGAAACTATCACTGAAATAAGGACATCAAGAAACAATGGGGGGCGCTCCCTTGTGAAATACCTTAGGGTTCCCAGATAAGGACTTAATGTGAGATACATTACCGAGTAATGATGTGCAGGTCCAGGCAGAACACTAGTAAATGGCGCGGTCTCTCCTGTGGAGCGCACCGGTCAGGCTGCTGCGCTCGTTCGCCGGGATCCTCCAGGCAGAGTCCAGAATCCACGTAGGAACACATTTGCTCAACATGGAGCAGAAAAAGAAAACAGAAGCGCGCAGCTCCGCTAGCTATAAGATTATTAATTAAAAACATACATAAAACACTATAAATAAAAGCTACGCGTTTCAGCGGCGGCCCCCGCCTTCATCAGGCTGTAGGGTCAGAAGAAAATACAGACATAGAAATAGGACTGACCACAACCGGCAGTAATCAGGCCAATCAGAATACAAAGAGATCCAGACGACGTGGAGCGGACACAAGTAGACGGAGAAAAAGCAGGATCCAAGATAATCTAAACATAATCGGCCCGTAACTTAATATAATTCACGTGGATCCAGATCTCCACAAATATATCCGGACATGAGACGCACCTGGGAGTAGTATAGAAAACTACTAATGTATAAACCATTGTAATGTGCAGTACGCAGCCCTGCAGGGTGAGCGATGGTGAGGTCACGGTTAATAGGCAAAACGAGGGTTGCTCTTGTTTACTAACAGTTTATGGAAGACCCTGGGCAGGCGTACAGCAGTGATGGAGAGGCTGGCACATGGATCCTCTGGGGCACTCTCTGTATATAGGGACCAGGCCAGATGGTAGGTGAGGTGCCCTAGGTGTTGTAGGTTTAATGTGCCGGTGGCAAGATCCCTTAACCACCTCAGCCCCTACAGGGAGTGCAGAATTATTAGGCAAGTTGTATTTTTGAGGATTAATTTTATTATTGAACAACAACCATGTTCTCAATGAACCCAAAAAACTCATTAATATCAAAGCTGAATATTTTTGGAAGTAGTTTTTAGTTTGTTTTTAGTTTTAGCTATTTTAGGGGGATATCTGTGTGTGCAGGTGACTATTACTGTGCATAATTATTAGGCAACTTAACAAAAAACAAATATATACCCATTTCAATTATTTATTTTTACCAGTGAAACCAATATAACATCTCAACATTCACAAATAGACATTTCTGACATTCAAAAACAAAAACAAATCAGTGACCAATATAGCCACCTTTCTTTGCAAGGACACTCAAAAGCCTGCCATCCATGGATTCCTTCAGTGTTTTGATGTCATTAGATTTTCTTCTTTTATACCCTTTCTTGCCAGCCACGCTGTGGAGTACTTGGACGCGTGTGATGGAGCATTGTCCTGCATGAAAATCATGTTTTTCTTGAAGGATGCAGACTTCTTCCTGTACCACTGCTTGAAGAAGGTGTCTTCCAGAAACTGGCAGTAGGACTGGGAGTTGAGCTTGACTCCATCCTCAACCCGAAAAGGCCCCACAAGCTCATCTTTGATGATACCAGCCCAAACCAGTACTCCACCTCCACCTTGCTGGCGTCTGAGTCGGACTGGAGCTCTCTGCCCTTTACCAATCCAGCCACGGGCCCATCCATCTGGCCCATCAAGACTCACTCTCATTTCATCAGTCCATAAAACCTTAGAAAAATCAGTCTTGAGATATTTCTTGGCCCAGTCTTGACGTTTCAGCTTGTGTGTCTTGTTCAGTGGTGGTCGTCTTTCAGCCTTTCTTACCTTGGCCATGTCTCTGAGTATTGCACACCTTGTGCTTTTGGGCACTCCAGTGATGTTGCAGCTCTGAAATATGGCCAAACTGGTGGCAAGTGGCATCTTGGCAGCTGCACGCTTGACTTTTCTCAGTTCATGGGCAGTTATTTTGCGCCTTGGTTTTTCCACACGCTTCTTGCGACCCTGTTGACTATTTTGAATGAAACGCTTGATTGTTCGATGATCACGCTTCAGAAGCTTTGCAATTTTAAGAGTGCTGCATCCCTCTGCAAGATATCTCACTATTTTTGACTTTTCTGAGCCTGTCAAGTCCTTCTTTTGACCCATTTTGCCAAAGGAAAGGAAGTTGCCTAATAATTATGCACACCTAATATAGGGTGTTGATGTCATTAGACCACACCCCTTCTCATTACAGAGATGCACATCATCTAATATGCTTAATTGGTAGTAGGCTTTCGAGCCTATACAGCTTGGAGTAAGACAACATGCATAAAGAGGATGATGTGGTCAAAATACTCATTTGCCTAATAATTCTGCACGCAGTGTATAGCTTAAACCCCCTTAATGACCAGGCCACTTTTTACACTTCTGACCTACCCTACTTTAACCGTTTATTGCTCGGTCATGCAACTTACCACCCAAATGAATTTTACCTCCTTTTCTTCTCACTAATAGAGCTTTCATTTGGTGGTATTTCATTGCTGCTGACATTTTTACTTTTTTTGTTATTAATCAAAATTTAACGATTTATTTGCAAAAAAATGACATTTTTCACTTTCAGTTGTAAAATTTTGCAAAAAAAACGACATCCATATATAAATTTTGCTCTAAATTTATTGTTCTACATGTCTTTAAAAAAAAAATGTTTGGGTAAAAAATAAATGGTTTGGGTAAAAGTTATAGCGTTTACAAACTATGGTACAAAAATGTGAATTTCTGCTTTTTGAAGCAGCTCTGACTTTCTGAGCACCTGTCATGTTTCCTGAGGTTCTACAATGCCCAGACAGTAGAAACACCCCACAAATGACCCCATTTCGGAAAGTAGACACCCTAAGGTATTCGCTGATGGGCATAGTGAGTTCATAGAACTTTTTATTTTTTGTCACAAGTTAGCGGAAAATGATGATTTTTTTTTTTCTTACAAAGTCTCATATTCCACTAACTTGTGACAAAAAATAAAAACTTCCATGAACTCGCCATGCCCCTCACGGAATACCTTGGGGTGTCTTCTTTCCAAAATGGGGTCACTTGTGGGGTAGTTATACTGCCCTGGCATTTTAGGGGCCCAAATGCGTGCGAAGTAGTTTGAAATCAAAATGTGTAAAAAATGGCCGGTGAAATCCGAAAGGTGCTCTTTGGAATGTGGGCCCCTTTGCCCACCTAGGCTGCAAAAAAGTGTCACACGTGGTATCTCCGTACTCAGGAGAAGTTGGGCAATGTGTTTTGGGGTATCATTTTACATATACCCATGCTGGGTGAGAGAAATATCTCGGTCAAATGCCAACTTTGTATAAAAAAATGGGAAAAGTTGTCTTTTGCCAATATATTTCTCTCACACAGCATGGGTATATGTAAAAAGACACCCCAAAACACATTGCCCAACTTCTCCTGAGTACGGAGATACCAGATGTGTGACACTTTTTTGCAGTCTAGGTGGGCAAAGGGGCCCATATTCCAAAGAGCACCTTTCGGATTTCACCGGCCAATTTTTACACATTTTGATTTCATAACACTTCTCACGCATTTGGGCCCCTAGAATGCCAGGGCAGTATAACTACCCCACAAGTGACCCCATTTTGGAAAGAAGACACCCCAAGGTATTTCGTGATGGGCATAGTGAGTTCATGGAAGTTTTTATTTTTTGTCACAAGTTAGTGGAATATGAGACTTTGTAATAAAAAGAAAAAATCATCATTTTCCGCTAACTTGTGACAAAAAATAAAAAGTTCTAGGAACCTGCCATGCCCCTCACGGAATACCTTGGGGTGTCTTCTTTCCAAAATGGGGTCACTTGTGGGGTAGTTATACTGCTCTGGCATTCTAGTCGCCCTAATGTGTGGTAAGTAGGTAAACGACCTGTGAAATCCGAAAGGTGCTCTTTGGAATGTGGGCCCCTTTGCCCACCTAGGCTGCAAAAAAGTGTCACACATGTGGTATCCCCGTACTCAGGAGAAGTTGGGCAATGTGTTTTGGGGTGTCTTTTTACATATACCCATGCTGGGTGAGAGAAATATCTTGGCAAAAGACAAATTTTCCCATTTTTTATACAAAGTTGGCATTTGACCAAGATATTTCTCTTGTTGTGTTGTGTTTTTTCTCACAAAGTCTCCCTTTCCGCTAACTTGGGACAAAAATTTCAATGATCATGGACTCAATATGCCCCTCACGGAATACCTTGGGGTGTCTTCTTTCCGAAATGGGGTCACATGTGGGGTATTTATACTGCCCTGGCATTTTAGGGGCCCTAAAGCGTGAGAAGAAGTCTGGAATATAAATGTCAAAATTTTTTTACGCATTTGAAATCTGTGAGGGGTATGGGGAGTTCATGTGAGATTTTATTTTTTGACACAAGTTAGTGGAATATGAGACTTTGTAAGAAAAAAAAAAAAATTTCGCTAACTTGGGCCAAATAAATGTCTGAATGGAGCCTTACAGGGGGGTGATCAATGACAGGGGGGTGATCAGGGAGTCTATATGGGGTGATCACCCCCCTGTCATTGATCACCCCCCTATAAGGCTCCATTCAGACGTCTGTATGTGTTTTGCGGATCCGATCCATGTATCCGTTGATCCGTAAAAAACATACGGACATCTGAATGCAGCCTTACAGGGGGGGTGATCAATGACAGGGGGGGTGATCAATGACAGGGGGGTGATCAGGGAGTCTATATGGGGTGATCACCCCCCTGTAAGGCTCCATTCAGACATCCGTATGTGTTTTGCGGATCCAATCCATGTATCCGTGGATCCGTAAAAAACATACGGACATCTGAATGCAGCCTTACAGGGGGGTGATCAATGACAGGGGGGTGATAAATGACAGGGGGTGATCAGGGAGTGTATATGAGGTGACCCCCCCCCCCCCCTGTCATTGATCACCCCCCTATAAGGCTCCATTCAGAAGTCTGTATGTGTTTTGCGGATCCGATCCATGTATCAGTGGATCCGTAAAAATCATACGGACGTCCGAATGGAGCCTTACAGGGGGGTGATCAATGACAGGGGGGTGATCAGGGAGTCTATATGGGGTGATCAGTGGTTCATAAGGGGTTAATAAGTGACGGGGGGGGTGTAGTGTAGTGGTGTTTGGTGCTACTTTACTGAGCTGCCTGTGTCCTCTGGTGGTCGATCCAAACAAAAGGGACCACCAGAGGACCAGGTAGCAGGTATATTAGACGCTGTTATCAAAACAGCGTCTAATATACCTGTTAGGGGTTAAAAAAATCACATCTCCAGCCTGCCAGCGAACGATCGCCGCTGGCAGGCTGGAGATCCACTCTCTTACCTTCAGATCCTGTGAACGCGTGCGCCTGTGTGCGCGCGTTCACAGGAAATCTCGGCTCAGGCGAGATGACGCGTATATGCGTCGCTGAGCGCAGGGCTGCCGCCTCCGGACAGCAATCCTGCGTTAGGCGGTCCGGAGACGGTTAAAGTTCGTGACGCCAGTGCCGGTAACAGTGGCACACCGATTTGTTGCAGTAATAATGGAGGAACACAAGTTGCAGTGAACCAATACTTTTGCTTACTGAAACAGTTAACTATTTACAGTTCTTTGTTCAGTTCCACATGTACAAGAAGGTAACAAGCAGGCTTTACATCCACTGGCAGGCACAATGTTCTTGCAAGATACTCAGAGGGTTAAACACTTACAGATCAGTCTGCACTTTTCCTCAGAATCCTGTCTGTCTTTATCCCAAGGCCCGTATGCCCTATTGCTGGCTTTATCCTTGGTTAGGGAAACTTCCTCAGGTATATATCTCCTTGCTTTGCACAAATCCTTCTGCCCTTCAGCTCTCTGTTTAGCTGGAATGATGGCTCTGCTCTGGACTCTTGTGGGAACTGGGTTTCTCAGGAGGCAGGCTCTTCTCCTGGTAGCAAGCTAGAAGCCTGGGCTATCTAGCTGCATGTCAGAGGCTACTCTCAGCTCCTCTCTGGCTGAAGTCACCCTGGGCTTCTGACTACACAACCCTGACTGACTCCTCTCTGTCTGGGCCTAACTATTTATATAAGGGGTTCCCTAGCTCCCTCTACTGTCTAGGAGGAGGAACTACACCCTTAATAGGCCTGGTACTCAGGAGATAACATAAATTACATGACAATATATATTAAAATGCCATATAAAATACCATGACCATGTTCCACAGGAAGTGGAGAACAACGTGACCCAATTGACCCTTGTGTAGTGCCCACATTTACCTAGTGGGACACTATAAATGTATACCATATAATGGATGTTCAATAAAGTGCAACCTAAAGTGCAACGTGCATAAAGTGACATATAAGGATATACCACCCCAAGGGAAATTCAATGACAGGAAGGTGAATCTGATAGATCACCAAGTGGATTGATAATACATGTATAAACCCCTTCCTCCCCCCAAAAAAATAATTATCTAAAAATATAATAATATTAATAATTTTATCAGTCTTCGGACGACTTCCTGATCAGCGCAATCGTCTCATTCAGAGCACCGGGAAACAAGTGATGGAATGTCCAGAGGGGTTCTCTGCTCACCAGTCTCTGGATGGAGTGGATTGGGGGATATGTTCCAGAATGGTTAGACGCAGACGCTCTGGATCCTTTATGTGCGGCTGGGAGAAGTGTCGGGACACGCTCTGATATTATAGCGGTGTTTATTCAGCCTGGTTCTCATAGGCGGAGCAGTGCGACCAACGTACTGATATTACACCGACATGACAGCGAATCGATGACAGGACCGCCCCCACAATTAAGATGGCTGCGAATTGTAAATGCTTCCCCAGTAGAAACTGAGAAGAATGTGTCCACGAGGAGAATGTGTCCACGAGGAAAACGTGTCCACAAGGAGAACATGTCCATGAGGAGAATGTGTCCAGTCGGAGAACATGTCCACGAGGAGAACGTGTCCACGAGGATAATGTGTCCAGTAGGAGAACATGTCCATGAGGAGAATGTGTCCACAAGGAGAACATGTCCACGAGGAGAATGTGTACAGTAGGAGAAAATGTCCACCAGGAGAATGTGCCCACGAGGAGAACGTGTGCACGAGGAGAACATGTCCACGAGGATAATGTGTCCAGTAGGAGAACATGTCCACGAGGATAATGTGCCCACGAGGAGAACGTCTACACGAGGAGAATATGTCCAGTCGGAGAACATGTCCATGAGGAGAACGTGTCCACGAGGATAATGTGTCCAGTCGGAGAACATGTCCAGTCGGAGAACGTGTCCACAAGGAGAACATGTCCACGAGGATAATGTGTCCAGTAGGAGAACATGTCCAGTCGGAGAACGTGTCCACAAGGAGAACGTGTCCACGAGGATAATGTGTCCAGTCGGAGAACATGTCCAGTCGGAGAACGTGTCCACAAGGAGAACATGTCCACGAGGATAATGTGTCCAGTAGGAGAACATGTCCACGAGGATAATGTGCCCACGAGGAGAACGTGTACACGAGGAGAATATGTCCAGTCGGAGAACATGTCCATGAGGAGAACATGTCCACGAGGATAATGTGTCCAGAAGGAGAACATGTCCACGAGGATAATGTGTTCAGTAGGAGAACATGTCCACGAGGAGAATGTGTCCAGTAGGAGAACATGTCCACGAGGAGAATGTGTCCAGAAGGAGAACGTGTCCACAAGGAGAACGTCTCCACAAGGAGAATGTGTCCAGTAGGAGAACGTGCCCACGAGGAGAACGTGCGCACGAGGAGAACGTGTGCACGAGGAGAATGTGTCCAGTCGGAGAACATGTCCACGAGGAGAATGAGTCCACGAGGAGAACATGTCCACGAGGAGAAGGTGTCCAGTAGGAGAACATGTCCACAAGGAGAATGTGCCCATGAGGAGAATGTGCCCACAAGGAGAATGTGTGCACGAGGAGAATGTGTCCAGTAGGAGAACATGTCCACGAGGAGAACGTGCCCACGAGGAGAATGTGCCCACGAGGAGAATGTGCCCACGAGGAGAATGTGCCCACGAGGAGAATGTGCCCACGAGGAGAATGAGCCCACGAGGAGAATGAGCCCACAAGGAGAATGTGTCCACGAGGAGAATGTGTCCACGAGGAGAACGTGTGCACGAGGAGAACGTGTGCACGAGGAGAATGTGTCCAATAGGAGATCATGTCCACGAGGATAATGTGTCCACGAGGAGACCATGCCTAAGAGGAGAAAGTACCCAGAAGGAGAACATGTCCACGAGGATAATGTTTCCACAAGGAGAATGTGTACACAAGAAGAATGTGTCCATCACGAGGAGAATGTGTCCATCACGAGGAGAATGTGTCCATCACGAGGAGAATGTGTCCATCACGAGGAGAATGTGTCCATCACGAGGAGAACATGTCCATGAGTAGAGCGTGGCCACAAGGAGAATGTGTCCAGTAGGAGAATGTGTCCAGTAGGACAATGTGTCCAGTAGGAGAATGTGTCCAGTAGGAGAATGTGTCCACGAGGAGAATGTGTCCACTACGAGGAGAACATGTCCACGAGGAGAACATGTCCACGAGGAGAATGTGTCCAGTAGGAGAATGTGCCCACGAGGAGAACGTGCGCACGAGGAGAACGTGTGCATGAGGAGAATGTGTCCAATAGGAGAACATGTCCACAAGGAGAATGTGTCCACGAGGAAAACATGTCCATGAGGAGAATGTGTCCAGTAGAAGAACGTGCCCACGAGGAGAACATGTCCACAAGGAGAACATGTCCACGAGGAGAATATGTACAGTAGGAGAAAATGTCCACCAGGAGAATGTGCCCACGAGGAGAACGTGGGCACGAGGAGAATGTGTCCAGTCGGATAACATGTCCAGTCGGAGAACGTGTCCACAAGGAGAACATGTCCACGAGGATAATGTGTCCAGTAGGAGAACATGTCCACGAGGATAATGTGCCCACGAGGAGAACGTGTACACGAGGAGAATATGTCCAGTCGGAGAACATGTCCATGAGGAGAACGTGTCCACGAGGATAATGTGTCCAGTAGGAGAACATGTCCACGAGGAGAATGTGTCCAGAAGGAGAACGTGTCCACAAGGAGAATGTGTCCAGTAGGAGAACGTGCCCACGAGGAGAACGTGTGCACGAGGAGAACGTGTGCACGAGGAGAATGTGTCCAGTCGGAGAACATGTCCACGAGGAGAACGTGTGCACGAGGAGAATGTGTCCAGTCGGAGAACATGTCCACGAGGAGAATGAGTCCACGAGGAGAATGTGTCCACGAGGAGAACATGTCCACGAGGAGAAGGTGTCCAGGAGGAGAACATGTCCACAAGGAGAACGTGTGGACGAGGAGAATGTGTCCAGTAGGAGAACATGTCCACAAGGAGAATGTGTACACAAGGAGAATGTGCACACCATGAGGAGAATGTGCACACCATGAGGAAAATGTGTCCACCACAATGAGAATGTGTCCAGTAGGAGAACATGTCCACGAGGAGAATGTGCCCATGAGGAGAACGTGTGCACGAGGAGAATGTGTCCAGTAGGAGAACATGTCCACAAGGAGAATGTGTCCACGAGGAAAACATGTCCACGAGGAGAACATGTCCACGAGGAGAACGTGTCCAGTAGGAGAACATGTCCACGAGGAGAATGTGTCCACGAGGAAAATATGTCCACGAGGAGAACATTTCCACGAGGAGAACATGTCCACGAAGAGAACGTGCCCACGAGGAGAACGTGTGCACGAAGAGAACGTGTCCAGTAGGAGAATGTGTCCAAGAGGAGAACATGTGCACGAGGAGAATGTGTCCACGAGGAGACCATGCCCACGAGGAGAAAATATCCAGAAGGAGAACATGTCCACGAGGAGATTGTTTCCAAAAGGAGTATGTTTCCACGAAGAGAATGTGTCCACCACGAGGAGAATGTGTCCACCACGAGGAGAATGTGTGCACCACGAGGAGAACATGTCCACGAGGAGAACATGTCCACGAGGAGAACATGTCCACGAGGAGAACATGTCCACGAGAAGAACATGTCCATGAGAAGAGCGTGTCCACAAGGAGAATGTGTCCACGAGAATGTGTCCACAAGGAGAACGTGTCCAGTAGGAGAACATGTCCACGAGGAGAATGTGTCCACCACGAGGAGAACATGTCCACGAGGAGTATGTGCCCACGAGGAGAACGTGTGCACGAGGAGAAAGTGTCCAGTAGGAGAACATGTCCACGAGGAGAATGTGTCCACGAGGAAAACATGTCCACGAGGAGAATGTGTCCACGAGGAAAACATGTCCACGAGGAGAATGTGTCCAGTAGGAGAACATGTCCACAAGGAGAATGTGCCCATGAGGAGAATGTGCCCACAAGGAGAACGTGTGCACGAGGAGAACGTGTCCAGTAGGAGAACATGTCCACGAGGAGAACGTGTCCACGAGGAGAACGTGCCCACGAGGAGAACGTGCCCACGAGGAGAACGTGCCCACGAGGAGAATGTGCCCAGGAGGAAAATGTGCCCAGGAGGAGAATGTGCCCACGAGGAGAATGTGCCCACGAGGAGAACGTGTGCACGAGGAGAACGTGTGCACGAGGAGAATGTATCCAATAGGAGATCATGTCCACGAGGATAATGTGTCCACGAGGAGACCATGCCCATGAGGAGAAAGTACCCAGAAGGAGAACATGTCCACGAGGATAATGTTTCCACAAGGAGAATGTGTACACAAGAAGAATGTGTCCATCACGAGGAGAATGTGTCCATCACGAGGAGAATGTGTCCATCACGAGGAGAACATGTCCATTAGTAGAGCGTGGCCACAAGGACAATGTGTCCAGTAGACAATGTGTCCAGTAGGAGAATGTGTCAGTAGGAGAATGTGTCACGAGGAGAATGTGTCCACGAGGAGAATGTGTCCACTACGAGGAGAACATGTCCACGAGGAGAATGTGTCCAGGAGGAGAATGTGCTCACGAGGAGAATGTGCCCACGAGGAGAACGTGTGCACGAGGAGCACGTGTGCACGAGGAGAATGTGTCCAGTAGGAGAACATGTCCACAAGGAGAATGTGTCCACGAGGAAAACATGTCCATGAGGAGAATGTGTCCAGTAGAAGAACGTGCCCACGAGGAGAACATGTCCACAGAGGAGAACATGTCCACAAGGAGATGTGTACACAAAGAGAAATGTGTACACAAGAAGAATGTGTCCATCTCGAGGAGAATGTATCCATCACGAGGAGAATGTATCCATCACGAGGAGGAATGTGCCCACGAGAAGAATGTGCCCACAGAGGAGAATGTGCCCACGAGGAGAATGTGCCCACGAGGAGAATGTGTCCATGAGGAGAATGTGTCCATGAGGAGAATGTGTCCATCACGAGGAGAACGTGTCCATCTTGAGGAGAACGTGTCCAGTAGGAGATCATGTCCACGAGGAGAATGTGTCCACGAGGAGAATGTGTCCACCACGAGGAGAACATGTCCACGAGGAGAATGTGTCCAGTAGGAGAATGTGCACCACGAGGAGAATGTGCCCATGAGGAGAGCGTGTCCACAAGGAGAATGTGTCCAGGAGGAGAACAATTCCACGAGGAGAATGTGTCCACGAGGGAAATGTGTCCACGAGGAGAATTTGTCCAACGCCATTTGAGACACTATTACAACAGAACGCACAATGACTGTGGCACTTCTACCATTTCCTATAGGTCACCCTGCAGGTTGGAGAGGATGAGTTACATGTGGATCTCAAGGCAGCAGGAGCCAGGAGGCCCTTCAGACTGTGATCCCAGGTGTATCAGGTAGTATCAGGAGTACCCCCGATACTTTTATGTGATGTAATGAAAGCAGTCAGGAATCTGGATTTGGACTCTTGGACACCAGGCGTTCTGTCTGAGACCGGGTGCAGAATGGACAATACTTCTGGGGTAACTCTTACCCGGAGAGCGCGATTCTTAATGAGCGCCGCCTGTGGTGGAAATCAGAGTCACGAGAACAATCATAGAGGATTCCTCCAGAACTGTCCATATGGGACATTCTACAGCCATGAGTTGAAGTCTCCTCTACTGTACTGGATGTAGCTATGGACGTCTACACTCTTCTAATATGCAGTAATAATATCATATGGGACATTCTACAGCCATGAGGTGAAGTCTCCTCTACTGTACTGGA